>NC_044555.1:67702683-67769300 GCF_007565055.1 Rhinopithecus roxellana | reverse complement strand
TTGAACCCGGAGCGGAGATTACAGCGAGCTGAGATTGTGCCATTGCACTCCACTGGAGCAACAATAGCGAAAGTTCGTCAAAAAAAAAAAAAAAAAAAAAAAGAAGTAGAGACTTACTCCAGTGTTGATGACTGCTTCTGGCTGGAAAAGCCTTCACGTTTCAGTCCCTCCAGAGATTCTGGGAAGACCATCTGGTATGTGCGGATGGGTTTGCTGCTGGATTTCTTGGGAAAGCTGGCTTGGTGAGCAGGTAGGGTGGACCTGGGACCTGAGTTATGGATTTGAGCCTGGGTCCTGGTGCCATGGGGACCAACTGGCTATGGGGGCCAGTCTTGCCCTGGGGTGGGCCTGAAGCCGAGGCCATGTGGGTCAGACTTGCTCTTGGGCTGTCTGGCGCCTGGGGTGGACCTGGAGCCTGAGTCTGAGAGGGCCAGCCTGGGGTCTGAGGCCAAAGGCGTTAGTGTAGCACTGGACAAGTGTGGAGACTTTAATTCTTGGGGGCTGGCCTGGAAGCTGGCTTTGCAGGTGCTGGCCTGGTACTTGAGGTCACAGGGGTCAGCCTGGAGCTGGAATCGATACAGAGGCTAGGTCTATGCGTGCCAGCCTGAAGTCTGAAACTATAGAAGCCAGCCTATCATTGAAGCAGACCAGGTCCAGGGACAGTAGGGATTGTGCTGACACTGGGGAAGATCTGGGAGCTGGGTCCACAAGTCCAGGCCTGAAATCTGGGGCTGTAGGGACCGGTCTGCAGGTGATTTCTGCATGTGCCAGCCTGGAGTCTGGGTCTCTGGAGGCTGGCCTGGAGTCTGAGGCTGCAGGGCCAGCCTGGCCCCATGGCAGGCCTGGCGACTCATTCCATGGGTGCCAGCCCAGAGCCTGGGGCTGAGGCTAGTTTTGCCCCAGTGCAGCCTGGAGGCTTGGTTCATGGGTGCACCCAGAGTCTAGGGCTGAGGGAGAGGCCCGGCCATGGGGCCAGTCTGGAGCCTGGGACAACCAGGGCCTGCCTGGTGATGAGGTGGGCCTGGAGCCTGAGTCTATGGGGACTGGACCAGCGCTGAGGTGGAGCTGAAGACAGTGTGCACGGGTGACCTGGAGCCTGGGAATGGAAGGGCAAACCTGGAGCCTGAGTCCGGGGTCAGCCTATGCTAAATTGATTTACAACAAAAGCGCCAAGGCCATTCATGGGAAAAGAATCGTTTCTTAAAGAAATGGTGCTAGGATAACTGGTTATCCACATGCCAAAGAATGAAATTGGACCCCTACCTACTTCATACCATATACCATATACAAAAATTACTCAAAATGAATCAAAAACATAAATGTAAGAGTTAAAATTAATACTTTTAGAACAAAACGCAGGGGTAAATGTGTCTTTGTATTTGGCATTGGATTCTTAGAATATGACACCCAAAGCACAGGCAACAAAAACTAAAAATGATAAATGGGACTTCACTGAAATTGAAACCTTTGGATCAGTGGACATTATCAAGAAAGTGAAAAGGTAACAAAATGGAAGAAAAACCTTTGCCAATTATATATCTGATCATGTAACATCTGGAATATATTAAAACTTACAAAAAACCATCAAGAAAAGGAAACTTATTTGAAATAAGCAAAGGATTTGAATAGACATCTCCAATGAAGATACAAATGTCAAGAAATGCATGTAAAGATACTCAACATGATTAGCTATTAGGAACATGCAAATCAAAACAATAAGGTGCTGTTTCACATCTACTAGAATGGCGATACTTTTTTCAAGATGGAAAACAGGAATTGTTGAATAGGATGTGGAGAAATTAGAACCTTCATACATGGCTGATGGGAATGTAAAATAATTCGGCCACTGTGGAAAACATTTTGGTGATTCCTAAAAATTTAAACATATAATTAACATGTGACTTGAGCATTACACTCCTGAGTATATAGTCAAAAGAACTGAAATCAGGTGCTCAATGACATACTTGTACATGCATTCATAGCAGCATATTTCAAAAGTCAAAAGTTGAGAATAATCCAAATATCCATCAACTGATGAATGGATAAACCATCTGTGGTCTATGCATACACTGAAATGTTATTCAGCCATAAAAAGGAATGAAATACTGACAGATGCTACAATGTGGATGGGCCTTGAAAACATCATGCTAAGAAAAGAAGCCAAGGCCAGGCGCAGTGGCTCACCTCTAATCCTAGCACTTTGGGAGGACAAGATGGGTGGATCACTTGAGGCCAAGAGTTGGAGACCAGCTGGGCAACCTGGTGAAATCCCATCTCTACAATAAATACAAAAAAAATTAGCCAGACATGGTGGTGCATGCCTGTAGTCCCAGCTACTCGGGAGGCTGAGGTGGGAGGATCCTGTGAGCCCAGGAGGTTGAGGCTGCAGTGAGCCTTGTTTCCACCACTGCACTCCAACCTGAGTGAAGAGGGAGATCGTGTCTCAAGGAAAAAAAAAAAAAAGGTAAGAGAACATAGGTCACATATTGTGTGATTTTATTCATATGAAATATCCAGAATAGTAAACCCATAAAGACATAAACTTAGTGGTGCCTGATCCAGGAAGAAGAGGATGGGAAGTAGTTTCTTAATGAGTATGCAAATTTCCAGAAGTGATGAAAATGTTCCAAACTAGATAGAGGCAGTACTTGCACAACATTATGAAAATACTGAATGCTGCTGGACTGTTCATTCTGAAAGGTTAATGTTATGAAAACTCCTCAAAAAATAAATTTAAAAATTTGTTGCAATACTCTAAGGTCTATTTCTGGAATCTCTCTTTTCTGCTGACTTATATCTACCCCATTGCTAATAACACCCTTGTTGTATTTAGTGTAGTATTCTCATGAGTCTTAGAAGTCAGGTTTGGGAGGCCAAAGCAGGAGGACCACTTGAGCTCAGGAGTTCAAGACCAGCCTGGGCAACATAGTGAGACCTGGGAAACATAGTGAGACTCCATCTCTGCAAAAAAATAGATATATTAGTCAGGTGTGGTGGTGCACACCTGAAGTCCCAGCTACTCAGCAGGTTGAGGCGAGAAGATCATTTAGTCTGGGAGTTAAAGGCTGCAGTGAGCCATGATTGTGTCACTGCACTCCAGCCTGGGAACAGAATGAGCCTTGTCTAAAAAAAAAAGGTGAGTAAAGTGTTCCTTCAACTTATGCTTTTTAACTTTTTTTTTTTTTTTTTTTTTGAGGTGGAGTCTTGCTCTGTCATCCAGGCTCGAGTGCAGTGGCACGATCTCAGCTCACTGCAACCTCCACCTCCCGGGTTCAAGCAATTCTCCTGCCTCAGTCTCCCGAGTAGCTGGGACTACAGACACGCACCGTCACACCAGCTAATTTTGTATTTTTAGTAGATACAGGGTTTCACCATGTTGGCCAGGATGGTCTCCATCTCTTGACCTCATGATCAACCCGCCTCGACCTCCCAAAGTGCTGGGATTACAGGTGTGAGCCACTGCAACTGCCCAAAATTGTTTTAATGATTGTAGTTCTTTGATTTTTAGTATATTTTAGAATCATGTTGTGTATGTCTACAAAACATCCTACTATCATTTAATTGTATTGCGTTAAATATATAGATAATTCACAGAGAACTCATGTATTTGTTGAGTGCTTCCGTTTATAAACACAGTATACTCCTGTGTATTCCATTCATTTAGGCCTTCCTGGATTCTTTCTTTCATTAGCATGTGTAATTTTCAGAACGTAGAATTTCTTTGATTCATGCCTAGGTATTTCATTTTTGCAGTTATTGTAAATGTCACTGGTTTTTAAATGTTTTGTTTCTATTTCTATACTTACTTTATATAGAAATGCAATTTATTTTTGTGTATTGAGCAAATACGCTTTACCTTTAGTAAACTCGCTTATGAGTTCTAGGAATTTTTTGTAGATTCCATGGAATTCTAGGCATAGATAATAATGTCATATGCGAATATCAGGCAGTTTTACTTCTTCTTTTCCTATCTGAAAGT
This sequence comes from Rhinopithecus roxellana, assembly GCF_007565055.1. Classification (NCBI taxonomy): domain Eukaryota; kingdom Metazoa; phylum Chordata; class Mammalia; order Primates; family Cercopithecidae; genus Rhinopithecus; species Rhinopithecus roxellana. The sequence goes on along the minus strand of NC_044555.1, from coordinate 67,765,321 downwards.
CTTTTAATTCTATTTCTTGAATTATTAAAATAGGAAGGACTTCTAAGTATGATGTTGAATAGAAGTGGCAAGAGTAGATACCCTTGTATTGTTCATGAACTTAGGAGGAAAACGTTCAGGTGTTCACTATTAACTATGATATTAGCTGTGGGTTTTCTTGATAAAGATTACCTTTATCAAGCTGAGGAAGGTCTTTTCTGTTCTAGTTTGCTGAGAGTTTATGTCTTAATGGATGTTGAATTTCGCCAAAGGCTTTTTCTACATCAATTCATATGATCATGTATTTCTTTCTTTTATTGACCATTAATATAATGGAATAAATTTATTGTTTGTTTTTAACATTCAACAAGCCCTGCATTCCTGGGATAAGCCTCACATGGTTGAACTATATACATACATATTTCAGACATTGCTGGATTCAATTTGCTAATATTTTGTGACGATTTTTGCATTTATGTTCATAAGAGTTGGTGGTCTGTTGTTTCTTGCTTGCTTCTTCTTTATACAGTCTTTGACTGGTTTTGGTATCAGGGTAATCCTGGGCTCACAAAATGTGTTGACAAGTAGTCTTTACTGTTCTATTTTTGGGAAGAGATATTGTAGAATTGGTATTAATTCTTCTTTGAATGTTTGGTGGAATTTGCCAGTGAAACCATCTGGGTTGGAGTATCTTCTTTGGAAGGTATTTTACTATGAATTCCATTTCTTTTTATATAAAAATTTTTTGTAGAACTAGGGTCTCACTTTGTTGCCCAGGCTGGTCTCGGTCTTCTGGGCTCAGGTGATTCTCCCAGCTTGGCCTCCCAAAGTTCAATGTCTTTATAGGACTATTCAAGTTATTTCATATTGGGTGAGTCTTGATAATTCATGTCTTTCAAACATTTAGTCCATTTCATGTAAGTTCTTGAATTGAGTTGTTTGTGGTATTGGGTTGCTGCAGAAATTTTTGCTATTGAAAGTAACGACAACAAATCACAATGACTTTTGCAACCAACATTATACCATCTCTCCCTTCTTTTAGGCCATTGTTGTATGTGTCTTAGTGTGTTTGTTTGCTGTAACAGAATACCTGAGACTGGGTAATTTAAAAATAAAAGAGGTTGATTTAGCTCATGATTCAGCAAGCTGGGAAGTAGGAGGAGCATGGCAACCAGTAACTGCCCAGCTTCTGGTGACAGTCACCTCCTAGGCCAAAACATAGTGGAAAAGGCCAAAGGGGAAGCAGACACATGCAAAGAGGGAAAACCCGAGGGGCATGCTGGCTTTATAACAAACCCACTGTTATGGGCACTAATCCAGTCTCACCAGAGCCAGTACTCACTCACTACATCTAGAACGGCAGCAAGCTGTTCATGAGGGTTCTGTCTCCATGACCCAAACACCTCCCACAAGGCCGCACCTCCCAGCACCACCATGCTGGGGATCCAATTCCACACGAGTTTTGGCGGGGACAGACCAATCATATCCAAACCATAGCAGTATATTTCTGTATTCCCAGGATCTGGAAAGATCCCAATAAGACAAAATTTTTAAAATAATGTTCATTTTTCTGTGCATGTAATGTGTAATAACGAATTGCCTGGACTTTGTCCCTAAGTCCTGGGAGATAACCTCTAATCCCTTGCAATTTCCTGAGTGATAGTGTCATTCCTGATGAGTCCCACGGACCACACTTCATGGTTTACGCTAATGAGGTGAATCATGGGAGGCCCTAGATAGTTCATGTAATGAGATGACTCAGACTGGAGGCTGGCCATACCAGAAAGTCCAACCATATGGCTAGAGGGTTGGGGCATTGAACTATGTGATACCAGCTCAGAGAGAGGGAGGGAGGCTGTAGATCGAGTTAAACTAGATGACCAACTAACAGATGGCCAACACAGAGGGTTTATCTGAATTATATCATCGCCATTACCAGGAGAAGACATTGGGTTTATTCCCATCTCAGTGATCACTCCTCAGTCTTTACTGGTTCCTCATCTTCTCTCAAAATTCTCTTTTCGGGGATGGGAAGATGTTGAAAATATTCTATATTTTGATCTGGATGGCTGTTACATGGGGGTATAACTGTGATAAGATTGTATACTTAATTTCGTGATTTGCTGTATGTATGTAATGCCTCAATTTTTTAAAAGATGTCATATAAAAGTGGAAATATATGGTATAAGATATGGAAGAAGATATTTATCCTATATACAATTGGCAAAAGATTGGTATCAAGAATATATTTTTAGGGCCGGGCGCGGTGGCTCAAGCCTGTAATCCCAGCACTTTGGGAGGCCGAGACGGGCGGATCACGAGGGTCAGGAGATCGAGACCATCCTGGCTAAACACGGTGAAACCCCGTCTCTCTAAAAAAAATACAAAAAACCTAGCCGGGCGAGGGTGGCGGGCGCCTGTAGTCCCAGCTACTAGGGAGGCTGAGGCAGGAGAATGGCGTAAACCCGGGAGGGCGGAGCGTGCAGTGAGCTGAGATCCGGCCACTGCACTCCAGCCTGGGTGACAGAGCGAGACTCCGTCTCAAAAAAAATAAATAATAAAAATAAAAAAAAAGAATATATTTTTAGAACTTGTAGAAATCAATAAGAAAGACAAACAGCCCAGTAAGAAAATGGCAAAACTCATGAATAGGAATTCCATAGAAGAAGGGAACCTATGCGTCCAATAAACACATGAAGATATGCTCAGCTCATCAGTAGTCAGGGAAATGCTAAACATGACCCAAGATAAATATTGTACCCATTTGATTGGCAAGAATAGAAACCTGGCAACATCAAAGGTTAGAATAACGCAGAGCAGTGGGATCTCATACAGCTTTGAAACCTGTTGGGAATATAAATGAACACAACAAGTTTGGAAAAAACAATGTGACATCAATATATAAAGTAGATCATTGACAACTCAGCAATTCCTATCAATGTCCTCTGGACAAGAGTTCACGCAGCATTGGCCACAGTAGCAATAACCGGGACCAATGCAAATGCCTCATGAACAAGAGCATGCCTAAACTGTGGCATATGCACACCATGATACACTATGTAGGCAAGGCAAATGGGTGGAACTGCAGTTCTATACTCAACAATGGATAATGTTAGTATAAGTATGAAAATAGTAATTCCCACAGGACTACATACCGTGTGACACCCTTTCATAAAGTTCAAATCAAGCAAAACTGAAGAGTATAATGGCCGAGCGCAGTGGCTCATGCCCGGTAATTTCCCAGCACATTGGGAGGCAGAGGTGGGTGGAGTGCTTGAGTCCAGGAGTTTGAGACAAGCCTGTGCAACATGGCGAAACCCCGTGTCTCCAAAAAATTAGGCAGATGTCACGGTGGGCGCGCTTGTACTCCCAGGTACTCGCGAGGCTGAGGTGGGAAGATCACCTGAGCCCAGGAGGTCAAACCTGCAGTGAGCCAAAATCATGCTGCTGTACTCCAGACTGAACGATCAGAGTGAGACCCTGTTCCAAAAACAAACAAACAAAAAGAGTATATTGTTTCATATATATACTTATTTTCAATAAAAATCAAAGGAATGCCCACGTACAACAATTCAGGCTGGGGTTGCCTCCGGTGGAAGGGAAAGGGATTCAGGAGGTTACGGTGAGGGGAGCTCAAGGTAGATATACAGGTTTCTACTAATAGCCTAGTTCTCTTGGATGGGTAATAGGTAAATGGGGGCACATTGCATTTTAAAATAAACAAATAGGGCCTCGTATCAATCACGGGTAGCATGTTATGAAATAAGGATTATGATTAACTCAATTCTATATTACCAAAGTCTCCTCCAAAAATCAAATGCTGCATTGACCTACTTAGACCCAGGCCTGAAATATTTGTTCTTCTCTCCTTCCAGGCTTCACACATGCTCCCCCAGCTCTTTGGTCGGCCAGAAAGCATTTGAGTTCGACATCTCTCTCTTTGTATTTATTTGAGCAGGAGGCACTAGAGCAGGGCTGCATGTCTTGCATCTGACACTGTTACGACTCCAAATTAGTTGGGACATAGAAGAATCCCCAGAACCCTGGAATAAACGGGGTCCTTATGATCAATACGAGTTCTACTCAGCAAATGCAGATTACAGCAAACCAAAGAAAGAATGTCCAGACTTCTAAAATGAAATGTTTCCCTACAAAACAGTTTAGAATGAAGGTCTTTCAAGGCTTTTGCACAATTTCCTACTTAACTAGGAAACAGTCCTCCTGTAAGTGCACAAAATCATGTTAGCAGTATCGTGTTGGTTTTATCACGGATTCATAAACATGTTACCCATTTATTATGAAGAACATGACAAGATACAGACTAACAGCCAGATGAAAGAGATGCATAGGGCACAGTATGTGGGAAGGGGCATGGAGCTTCCATGACCTCTCCAGGTGCACCTCCCTCCAGGAACTTTCCATGTGTTCAGCTATCAGGAAGCTCCCTTCCCCCCAAATTCTTAAAAATATAGAGCCCGGGGCTCAATTTTTGGTCTGATTCTTTTCTTTAACTACATTCTTGCCACAGCTGATGGAAGACGCTGGTTTCAGTACTACCTATATCAGGAACAAGACGAAGATGTCCCCTTTCACCACTGCTATGCAAAGTAGTACTGCAACTTTTAGTCAAAAATCTTAGGCAAGAGAAAAAAATGAAAGGCACACAAAACAGAAAGTAACAAGTTTGCTGGGCTCATGCTTGTAATTTTAACACTTTGGGAGACCAAGGCAGGTGGATCACATGAGGCCAGGAGTTTGAGGCCAGCCTGGGCAACATGGCGAAACCCTGTCTCCACTAAAAATACAAAAGCTAGCCGGGCCTGGTGGCACCCAACTACATCTGGGCCTGAGGCACGAGAATCGCTCGAACCCAGGAAGTCGAGGCTGCAGGGAGCTGAGATTGCACCACTGCACTCCAGCCTGGGTGACAAAACGAGACCCTATCTCAAAAAAGAAAAGAAAAAAATAAGAAATTAAATTACCTCTCTCTGAAGATAACATGATTGTACATATATAAAGTCTTAAAATATTTACAAAAAACAAAATCAACATATACAGTAGCATTTCTATACATTAATAACAAAGTATCTGAAAATAAATCAAGAAAACAATCCCATTTAAAAGAGTTCTCAAAAATAACATAAAATAATTGGGAATAAATTCAATCAAGGAGGTAAAAGATGTGTGCACTGAAAACTATAAAACATTGATGAAAGCAATTGAGGAAGCCACAAATAAATGGAAAGCTAACCCATGACCAGGGATTGGAAGAATCAATGCTGTTAAAATGTCCATACTGCTCAAAGCAATTAACAGATTCAATGCAATCCCTATTAAAATTCCAATGCTAGTTTTACATACATAGAAAAAGCAATCCTAAAATTCGCAGCAAACCACAAGAGACTCCAGTTACCCAAGCAATCTTGAGCAAAACGAACAAAGCTGAAGGAATCACAACCTGATCTCAAAACATAATAAAAGCTAGAGTAATCAAAACATCATGGTACTGGCATACAAACAGACACATGGACCAATATAATAGACTAGAAAGAATTCTTGCATTTATGGTCAAGTGGTTTTCAACAAAGATGCCAAGAACACACAATGTGGAAAGGACTTTCTCTTCAATAAATGGTCTTGGGAAAACGGAAATATCCACATGCAGAAGAATGAAATGGGACCCCTGTCTCAGATCATACACAAAAATCAAGGCAAACTGGACTCCGGATTTAAATATAAGACCTGAAACTATAAAACTACCAGAAGAAACATAGGGAGAATCATCCATGGCATTGACCTGGGCATCATTTTTGCGCTATGACCCCAAAAGCATGAGCAACCAAAGAAAAAATAGAGAAATGGGATTACGTCAAACTCAAAGGCTTCTGCACAACAAAGGGAATGATCAACAGAGTGAAGAGGCAACCTACAGAACGGGAGAAAATATTCTCAAACTATACATCTGATAAGGAGTTAGTATCCAAAATATATAAAGAACTCAACTCAATAACAAGAATACAAATCACTTGATTTTAAAATGTGCAAAGGATCTAAATAGATATTTCTCCGAAGAAGACATACAAATGGCCAACAGTTGTATGACAAGGCTCAACATCAAGGCCAGGCGTGGTGGCTCACGCCTGTAATCCCAGCACTTTGGGAGGCCGAGACGGGCAGATCACGAGGTCAGGAAGTCGAGACCATCCTGGCTAACATGGTGAAACCCCGTCTCTACTAAAAATACAAAAAAAATTAGCCGGGCGCGGTGGCGGGAGCCTGTAGTCCCAGATACATGGGAGGCTGAGGCAGGAGAATGGCGTGAACCCGGGAGGCGGAGCTTGCAGTGAGTGGAGATCGCGCCACTGCACTGCACTCCAGCCTGGGTGACAGAGCGAGACTCCGTCTCAAAAAAAAAAAAAAAAAAAAAAAAAAAGGAAATGCTTAACATCACTTATCATCAGGGAAATGTCACAATGAGCTATGACTTCACACCTGGTAAAATGGCTATTATCAGAAAGATAAAAGAAAACAAGTGTTAGCGAGGATGTGAAGAAAAGAGAACCCTTATACACTGTTGGTGGGAATGGAAATTAGTAGAGCCACTGTGCAAAACAGTTGGAGACTTTTCAAAACACTAAAAATAGAACTATCCAGCAATCCCACTACTGGGCATTTATCCAAAAGAAAGGAAATCGGTATATCAAAGAGATACCTACACCCCCATACTTATTGCAGCACTCATCACAATAGCCAAGATATGGAATCAATCTAAGTGTCCATCAGTGGATGAATGGATAAAGAAAATGTGGCATATATACACAGGAAATACGATTCAGCCACAAAAAGAATGAAATCCTTTCATTTGCAGCAACCTGGATGGAACTGGAGGTCATTATGTTAGGTCAAACAAGCCAGACACAGATAGACAAATACCTTATGTTCTCAGTCATACGTGGGAGGTAAAAATGTTGATCTCACAGAGGCAGAGAATAGAGTGATAGATATGAGAAGCTGGGAAATGTGTGTGGATTGGGGGAAGGGGCGTTGGGAAGAAGAGAAGTTGGTTAATAGGTATAAACATACAGTTAAAAAGGAATAAGTTCTAGGCTGGGCATGGTGGCTAATGCCTGTAATCCCAACAGTTTGGGATGCCGAGGCTGGCAGATCGCATGAGCTCAGGAGTTCCAGATCAGCCTGGACAGTATAGCGAAACCCTGTCTCTAGGGAAAAAAAAAAAAAAATTAGCCCTGCATGGTGGCTTGTGCCTGGCAGCCTCCCAGCTACTTGGGAGGCTGAGGTGGGAGGATCACTTAAGCCCAGGAGGCTGAGGCTGCAGTGAGCTGTGATCACGCCGCTGCACTCCAGTCTGGGGCGATAGAGTGAGATCCTGTCTCAAAAAAAAAAAAAAAAGGAATAATTTCTAATGTTCAACAGCAGAGTCGGATGACTACAGTTAACAGCAATGTATTGTATATTTCAAAATAGCCAGAAGAGAGGACTGGAAATATCTCCAATACTAGGACTGAAAAATATTCCACGTGATGGTTACCCCACATATCCTGACTTGATCTTTACACATCCTATGCACGTGACACAATATCACATGCACAGCATAAATATGTGCAGGTAGTATGTATCCATTAAAATTAAAATTAAAAAAATTATCCATAGCACTATCATTTGATTTAGTAATCCTGCTACTGGATATATGGCCAAAGAAAATGAAATGAGTATGTCAAAAATATCTGCACTCGCATATACATTGCAGCACTGTTCACAAGAGCCAAGACGTGAAGTCAACCTAAGAGCCCATCAGATGGATGAATGGATAAAGCACATGTGTATATGTACACACAGTAGAATAGTATTGAGCCTTTTTTACAAAAAAAAAAAAAAAGGAAATCCTGTCATTTGTGACAACATGAGTGAATCTGGAATACATTATGTCGAGTGAAATAAGCCAGGCACAGCAAGACAAATACTGTATAATCTCACTGGGATGTGGAATCTTAAAAAATCAAACTTTTTAGAAACAGAGACTAGAATGGTGGTTACCAGGGTCTGGGGCTGGGGAGGATTGGGCAGATATTGGTCAAAGGATACAAAACTTCATTTAGACACGAAGTCTAAGTTCAAGAGATCTATTGTAAGCATGGTGACTATAGTTAATAATAACATATACTTGAAAAATTGTTAAGAGGGTAGATTTTAAGGGTTCTCACTACAAAAGATGAAAGGCATGTGAGTTCATCCATATTGTAGTTAGCCTAATTTAGCCATTGCACAACGTATACCTATTTCAAAACATCATGTTGTACACTATAAATGTATACGATTGTGTCATTAAAAATAAACAGAAATAAAATACAAAGAAATGAAATAAATTCCATTTGTCCAATAAAACTGAGGTGATCCTGGTGAAGATGTGCAGAAATTGGAACCTTTGTGCGCTGTTGGTGGGAATGTAAAATGGCACAGCTGCTGTGGAAAACCGTGTGGCGGTTACTCAGAAAGCTAAAAATGGAATTACCCGGACCTTATGCTATGAAATGAGACAGTCACAAAAGGACAAATACTACATGATTCCACCTATATATGGGATCTAACATATTCAAACTCAGAAACGGAAGGTAGAGTGGTGTTTTCCAGAGGCTGGGGGGCAGGGGAAAATGAGGAGTTGTTTAACGGGTATATATTTCAGTTTTGCAATTGAAGACATGCTGGAGATTGGCTGCACAGCAATGCGAATATACTTAACACTACTGAGCTGAAAACTGAAAAACGCTTAAGATGGTAAATTTCATGTTCCGTGTATTTTAACATAACTCAATAGAAAAGTGGTGCAATTTCTGTCTCTGGAGTGGGTGTGGGGGGTGCACGACAACATATTCAAGCTTATGTACAAGGCGTTTGAGGTCGGGGCATGGAAACATACTGAGGCATTGTGTGTATGGTATTTGTGCATGAGAATGAAACTCCTTGACCCTGAAAACAGGAAGGGCAGTGGAGTGTGTGGTGTGATAAGGAACGCTGAAAACAACCTCCCGAGAATGCGGTTTGAGTGCTTTTACAAGGCCACAGGTGTCTCAAGACCAGACCTCAAAAAAGCCATCTAGTGGATGTTTGCGGTTTCACAGGCCCTTTCATTTTTTTTTTTGTTTGTTTGTTTTTTTGTTTTGTTTTTTTTTCTTTTGAGACGGAGTCTCGCTCTGTCCCCCTGGCTGGAGTGCAGTGACCGGATCTCAGCTCACTGCAAGCTCCGCCTCCCGGGTTTACGCCATTCTCCTGCCTCAGCCTCCCGAGTAGCTGGGACTACAGGCGCCCGCCACCTCGCCCGGCTAGTTTTTTGTATTTTTTAGTAGAGACGAGGTTTCACCGTGTTCGCCAGGATGGTCTCGATCTCCTGACCTCGTGATCCGCCCGTCTCGGCCTCCCAAAGTGCTGGGATTACAGGCTTGAGCCACCGCGCCCGGCCCTTTCAATAAATACTTGGCGGACAGATGCTGGGGCGGACTCTCTGAGCAGAGCTGCCCCTGGCCCCGCTCGGCTGGAATTCTCTGAGAACTCATTCTTGGCGTTCACTGCAAGCTATAAGCTCTGCGGTGGGCCCTGAAAAAAAATATCGATGCTACGATGACTCCCATATGTATTTCTTCAGCCCAGATCCAGACCTTTGTCTACTCAACTTCTCCACGTGGATACCTAACAGACATCTCAAATTGAAATATCCAAAACCAAACTCCTGACATTAAACACAAGAAGCAAGAAATATGAACATATTTTCTGATTCCACTAATACAAAAGTACATAACAGTCAAGATCAAATCATATTATTATTTCTTGAATTTAACTTTTAAGTTCAGGGGTACATGTACAGGTTTGTTACATAGGTAAACTTGTGTCGTGGGGGCTCTTGTAGAAATTATTTCATCACCCAGTGATTAAGCCTAGTACCGGTTCATTATTTTTCCTGCTCCTCTCCATCTTCCCACCCTCCACCGTCCGATAGGCCCCAGTGCGTGTCATTCCCCTCTTTGTGTCCCTGTGTTCTCATCATTTAGCTCCCATTTGTAAGTGGGAATATGCAGCTTTTGGTTTTCTGTTCCTGCATTAGTTTGCTGAGGATAATGACCTCCAGATCCAACCATGTTCCTGCAAAGGACCTGATCTCATTCTTTTTTATGGCTGCATAGTATCCCATGGTGTATGTGTGCCACATTTCCTTTATCCAGTCTACCATTGCTGGGCATTTAGACTGATTCCATGTCTTTGCTCTTGTGAATAGTGCTGCAATGAATATACACATACACATGTCTTGATAATAGAATGATTTAGTATATTCCTTTGGGTATATGCTCAGTGATGAGATTGCTGCGCCGAATGGTATTTCTGTCTGTAGGTCTTTGAGGAATCACCACACTGTCTTCCACAATGGTTAAACTAATTTACACTCTCACCAACAGTGTATAAGTGTTCCTTTTTCTCTGCAACCTCGCCAGTATCCATTATTATTTTACTTTGAAATAATAACCATTCTGACTGGTGTGAGATGGTATCTGGTTGTGGTTTTGATTTGCATTTCTCTAATGGTCAGTGATGTTGGGTGTTCCTTCACAAGATTGTTGGCTGCATGTATGTCTTCTTTTGAAAAGTGACTGTTCATGTCCTTTGCCCACTTTTTTTTTTTTTTTTTTTTTTTTTTGAGAGAGTCTCGCTCTGTTACCCAGGCTGGAGTGCAGTGGTGCGATCTCCACTCACTGCAAGCTCCGCCTCCCGGGTTCACGCCATTCTCCCGCCTCAGCCTCCCGAGTAGCTGGAACTACAGGTGACCACCACCACACCCGGCTAATTTTTTTGTACGGTTTTAGTAGAGACGGGGTTTCACTGTGTTAGCCAGGATGGTCTCGATCTCCTGATCTCGTGATCCACCCACCTCGGCCTCCCAAAGTGCTGGGATTACAGGCGTGAGCCACCGCACCTGGACTGCCCACTTTTTAATGGGGTTGTTTGGTTTTTTTCTTGCACACTTGTTTAAGTTCCTTATGGATGCTAGATATTAGACCTTTGTCAGATCCATAGTCTGCAAACGTTTTCTCTTATTCTGTAGGTTGTCTGTTCACTCTGTTGATAGTTTCCTTTAGTGTGCAGCGCTCTTCAGTTTAATTAGATCCCATTTGTCAATTTTTGCTTTTGTTGTAATTGCTCTTGGTGTCTTCATCATGAAATCTTTGCCCATTCCTATGTCCAGAAAATGATTGCCTAGGTTGCCTTTCAGGGTTTTTATAGTTTTGGGTTTTACATTTAAGTCTTTAATCCGTGTTGAGTTAACTTTTGTATATAGTGTGATATAGTTTGGCTGTATCCCTACCCAAATCTCATCTTGAGTTGTAGCTCCCATAATCCCCACGTCTTGTGGGAAGGATCTGGTGGGAGGTAATTGAATCATAGGGGCGGATCTTTCCTGTGCTGTTCCTGTGATAGGGAATAAGTCTCCTGAGATCTCATGGTTTTATAAAGGGCAGTTCCCCTGCACATGCTGTCTTCCCTGCCGCCATGTGAGACACACCTTTGCTCCTCCTTCGCCTTCTGCCGTGATTGTGAGGCCTCCTAAGGCATGTGGAACTGTGAGTCCATTGAACTTCTTTTCTTTATAAATTACCCAGTCTCAGGTATGTCTTTATTAGCAGCAAGAGAATGGACTAGTACCTGGTGTAAGAAAGGGGTCCAGTTGCAATCTTCCATGTATGGCTAGCCAGTTATCCCAGCACCATTTCCTGAATAGGGAATCCTTTCTCCATTCCTTGCTTTCGTTAGGTTTGTCAAAGACCAGATAGTTGTAGGTGTGGGGCCTCATTTCTGGATCCTCTGTTGTTTTCCATTGGTCTCCATGTCTGTTTTTGTACCAGTACCATGCTGTTTTGGTTACTGCAGGCCTGCGGTGTAGTTTGAAGTCGCATACCGTGATGCCTCCATCTTTGTTCTTTTACGCTTAGGATTGCCTTGGCCATTCAGGCTCTTTTTCAGTTCCATATGAATTTTAAAATAGGTTTTCTTGTACTGTGAAGAATGCCACAGGTAACCTAATAGGAATCGAATTGAAACTGCAAATTGCTTTGGGCAGTATGGCCACTTTCATGATATTGATTCTTCCTATTCATGAGCAGAAATGTTTTTAAATTTGTTTGTGACATCTCTGATTTCCTTGAGCACTGTTTTGTAGTTCTTCTTGTAGAGATCGTTCACCTCCCTGGTGTGGAGTATTCCTGGGTATCTTGCGTGTGTGTAGCAATTATGAATGGGACTGTGTTCCTGATCTGGCTCTCTGCTTGACTGTTGTTGGCGTATAGGAATGTTAGCGATTTTTCACATTGATTTGGTATCCTGAGACTTTGCTGAAGTTGTTTATCAGCTTAAGGAGCTTTGGGGCTGAGACTGTGTGGTTTTCTAGATTTAGGAACATGTCCTCTGCAGGCAACCTGTACTATTAAAAGAATGTAATGTAGGATATAGGACAGAAAAACATAGAGCAAACAGAGGAAAGGATGATCACAAAAGTAAATGTGTTGGTTTCCTCTTGAAGGAGAAATGAGACTGAGATCAGGCAGAGACACCCCAGGAGCTTTGGGGAATGCTGGTGGTGTTCTCCTCTGTGACATGGGGGTATTTCCGTAGAGGTGCCTTTGATGATCACTTATTAAACCACACACACAGATTGTGAAGTTCTCTCTATGCATGTTGCATTTCAAAATAAAGAGGGGCAAAATTGCATAACAAATAACACACATTTGTAGTTAACACTTCTCACAATCCACTGACCTGGAAATGACTGATTAGTTTTCTGTATGTGTAGTTTTCCAGTTTTAAGGATGTTCTACAAATGGAATCATACATTATATAGCATTTCATATTTGGTGTCTTCAGCACAATGAAATAAATATAAGACCTGTAGAACTGCAGTGTACTGTTTCTTGACCTCAGTACTCAATATGTGCTTTCATCACTTCACAACAGTTCATTCGCAGTAGGTTGGTTTTCTCTTTTTTTTTTTTTCTTTTTTGAGATGGAGTCTGGCTCTGTCGCCCAGGCTGGAGTACAGTGGCCGGATCTCAGCTCACTGCAAGCTCCGCCTCCCGGGTTTACGCCATTCTCCTGCCTCAGCCTCCCGAGTAGCTGGGACTACAGGCGCCCGCCACCTCACCCGGCTAGTTTTTTGTATTTTTTAGTAGAGACGGGGTTTCACCGTGTTAGCCAGGATGGTCTCGATCTCCTGACTTAGTGATCTGCCCGTCTCGGCCTCCCAAAGTGCTGGGATTACAGGCTTGAGCCACCGCGCCCGGCCAGTAGATTGGTTTTCTAAACTTGTATATATGTATAGTATGCTTTATAAATATCATATGATATTTAACTTTATGTAATTAGTTATATCTTGGTAATGGACTTTTCTTAAAAATGGATAGTATCCCTAAGAATACCCCCATACATTTCCATTGCAAAAAAAAAAAAAAAAAAAGGGAATTCCATCGTATGAATATACCACAATTAACTGACAAAAACTACGAAGGTGAAAATTTGCGTTGTTTTCCCTTACTGTTGTTGCCTTAATTTCTTTATCTCAGGTCCTAGGTCCTCCACCCCTGAGAATAAGTGGATGGGGAGGTGACACATCTCCCGTGAGAAAAATGTAGCAAGTGCATGGGGTTCCAGCACAAAATCACAAATTCTGAGTGAAAACTTACCACCCAAATATAAAATATTTACCAAAACATCAAAATTAACATCACAATTATGTAAGCATCATTCCTATGATGTTCAGTGAAATCTATGAGAATTTGAAATCAAGCTATCACTATCAATAAACTGATATTAGTACTCGCAAGGAGATCTGCTATAAATAGGGAAAATAAAATGTTGGTTATCCTTCTGGTTATAAAATACTTACCTGTTTAATGCGAGGTTACTTCCATTAGCACGGGTTTTTCTCGGCTTATGGTGGCAAGCACCACACAGAAAGAAAACATCACAATCTATGCGCACAGTTTAATACATGATTATCAAGTGCACCTGTATGGAAACGTTCCCCTAGGTCCCAGAGGAGAACACCGCCAGCATCTCCCAAAGCTTCCTGGGGTGCCCTGCCTGAGCTCAGCCCCACTCCTACTGCAAGGGGTAACCAACATCCTGACTTTTCTGATTGTCCTTTCCTTGCTCTTCTCTATGGTTTTATACCCTAAGTATGCGTTCTTCAACAAGGTAGGTCAGTGTTGCCTGTCATTTGAAGTTATAGGAATGGAATCATTAAACATGTCCGTGTTGTCCCTTGCTTCTTTCACTCGATATTATCTTTGTAAGATTCGCGCCTATTATTCCATGGAAGAGTACTTTGTACCTTTCCGTTGCTGAAATACTGTTCCGTTGTATTAACATACCGCAATGTATTCATTCCATCCCATGAAAGTTGCGATTTTCACGGTTTTCCATGTTTGGAACTGGATGGTCACAAAAATACTACTCCTAAACCCTTGTCGGCACAAGTAAAGGAGTCCTGAGAGGGACATGTTGGCTGCTAAAAGCATATATTTAAAAGAGGATCGCAGACAATTAACGAGAAAACGTTCGAAAAAGAAGCCCAACATAAGACCAAGGAATGTAGAAGGAAGTCATCAAGGTAAAAGCAGAAATCAGTGAAAGCGGAAACCAGCATAAGAATCACAAAACCAGAAGTTGGGTGTTTGGAAGAGGAATGAAATTGGTAAAACTCTTGTGAGACTGGTGAAGAAAACAAGGGAGAAGGGCACCGCGATCAGGAAAGAAAAGGGAGAGATAACCACAGACGATGTTACGTCCATTCTCGTGTTGCTGTATCGAAATACCCAAGACCGAGTCATTTATAAAGAGAAGAGCTCATGGTCCCGCAGGCTGTATGGGAAGTGTAGAGGCTTCTGCTTCTGGGAGGACTCAAGAAACTTGCATTCATGGCGGAAGACAAAACAGGAGCAGGTACATGTTACATGATAGGAGCAGGAGCAAGAGAGAGAGAACAGGGGGAGGTGTCACACACTTTTAAATGAGCAGACTTATGACAACTCACTCACAACCACGAGGACAGTACCAAGTGAATGCTGCTAAACCATTCCGGAGAAATCCAGCCCCGTGATCCAGTCACCTCCCACCAGGTCCCACCTCCAACATTAGAAGTTACAGGTGGGCACGAGACTTGGTGGGGACACGGTTCCAAGCCATATCGTATGCAGACATCCAAAATATAGAAAAAGGATATTGTGGGGGAACTGGATATTCACACAGAGTGCCCATGCAGTAACAGCACATAGCTAATTAAATACAAAGAGAAGATGGCACTTTCACAATGGAGTAATCTGGAACAGCGCCCTGACCACATGGTCAAGATGAACATCACCAGTCATGAGACAAACCGACATGGAGAATCTGCTGATGTCATGCCCTGAGAAGGACAGCACGTCTGCTATGCAGTAGTCCTGCCAAAAATGTTAAACCTACCTGAGTCTAATTACAAGGAAGCCATTCGACAAACCTACGTTCAAGGGCTTCCTGACAACTGCACTGGCTTAAAGCACACTTTAAAGCAGGTGGATCACGAGGCCAGGAGATTGAGACCATCCTGGTTAACATGGTGAAATCCCGTCTCTACTAAAAAATACAAAAAATTAGCTGGGTGTGGTGGCGGGTGCCTTTGTCCCCAGCTACTCAGCAGGTTGAGGCAGGAGAATGGTGTGAACCCAGGAGGCAGAGCTTGCAGTAGGCTGAAATGGAACCACTGTGCTCCAGCCTGGGCAGCAGAGTGAGACTCCATCTCAAAAAAAAAAAAAAAAAAAAAAAAAAAAGTACTCCTTAAAGGACGCTGAAGAGACCTGATGGGCCAAGAACCATGGCTCACGTCCGTAATCACATCACTTTGGGAGACCTAGGCGAGTGGATGGGGCTTGCCTGTAGTCCAAGCTACTCAGCAGGCTGAGGTGGGAGGATGCCTTGAGCCTGGAGGCGGAGGTTGCAGTGAACCGGGTTCCCGACACTACCTGCCAGCGTGGGCGACAGAGGGAGACCCTGTCTCAAAAGAGACTTCACAACTAAATGCAAAGCATGATGTTTGGTTGGAAAGAGAATTTTGTTAGAAAGCAGCTATGAGGGACACTATGGGACCATGGGGACAATCGAAAATGTTTCAAGTGATCATACAGTAAAAAACTGTGTGGTCTCAATGTTACATTTCCTGAGTGTCATGATGGCATTAAGGTTTTGTGGTAGACCATGCTTTCTCGTAGGCGATACATGTTGCAGTATTTACGGATGATGGATCTAAATGATTCAAATGGATCTCAAATGATCCCACAAAACAATTAAAAAAAATACAAGCACACACACACTCTCAGAGAAAGACAGGGGCACGGGATGGAGGGAGGGATGAAGCAAATGTGAGAAAGTGGTAACAACTGGAGGATTCAGTTGAAGAATATACGTAGGGGTGCTCCTTGTGCTTTCCCTGCAACTCTCCTGTGGCTCCAAAATAAAAACAAATGCAATCTGGGATGAAGGGGGCACTATGGACCATTTTATTCCAGTCAGTTTGAAAACAATGCAAAAGGTCACCAATCGGTAGGAAACCAAACCCGCCAAAATGGACACAAGAAGGCACAGCCAACCTGAACTGTTCCAGAATCATTACAGAAAGATATCAGTAGTTAAAGGCTTTCCATGAATAAACTCCAGGATTCCCCACCACATTCTGACAAACATCCTAGGAACACATATCTTCCATTTGACACAAACTTGTTCAGAAAATTGAAAGGGAGGGGCCGGGCGTGGTGGCTCACGCCTGTAATCCCAGCACTTTGGGAGGCTGAGGCGGGTGGATCATGAGGTCAGGAGATCGAGACCATCCTGGCTAACACGGTGAAATCCCATCTCTACTAAAAATACACACACACACACACACACACACACACACACACACACTAGCTGGATATGGTGGCAGGCACCTGTAGTCACAGCTACTTGGGAGACTGAGGCAGGAGAATGGCATGAACCTGGGAGACGGAGCTTGCAGTGAGCCAAGATCGTGCCACTGCAGCACTCCAGACTGGGCGACACAGCAAGACTCCATCTCAAAAAAAAAAAAAAGAAAAAAAGAAAAGGAAATTGAAAGGGAGAAACAATCCTCCACTCACTGTATGAGCTTGGCATAACCTCGATACCAAATCCTGCAAGGACACCTAGAGAAATATCACAAGCTAGAGATCAATCACAGGCTCATGACATAGAAGTAAAAATCGGAACCAGAATCTTAGCCCACGGAAGCCTACAGGATATGAAAAGGAAAATACCTAATATGGCATGACTACTATCGGCTTCATCCCAGAAATACGAACTTAATTTCCCTTCAGAAAATACAGTGGTACAATTCTCCACATTAACAGATTCGGGGAGAGAAAGACGCTCCTCGTAGTCACAAAAGGTATTGACTACATGTCATTATCCATTCGAGATGTATTGCTGACATTATGATTTCCCAAAAAGTTAGGACTATTGGGCTATAACTTACTCAGAGGTCTATGGGATTTTGTAAATGCATACAGCTATGGAAACACCAGCACATTATATATAGATACAGAGCATCGCCATCCCCCCCCCCCCCAGGTTCCCCCACGCCCTCTGGTGGTGAACTCCTGGTCTTAACCCTCAGATCCTGCAACCACCAATCTGTTTTCTGTTCCTAGATTTTTGCCTTTTCCAAAATGTCATATAAATGGAATCACACAGTACGTAGCATGCGTATTTGGCTTCCTTCAGAGAAAGACACTCAGATCGCAATTCTCTAAAGGTGCAATGTACAGTTTCATGACCTGGGTAGTAGTTACCTGGCTTGATCACCTTATACCTGTCAAATGGCCGGCTTCTGAGTTATCCCCGTGTGTGTGTGTGTGTGTGTGTGTGTGTGTGTGTGTGTGCGCGCGTGCGTGTATGTGTGAGAGTGTATGTGTGTGTGTCTGTGTATTGTTTCAAACATATATATAATTTTGCATTTAACTGCCTCTAACTTTTATATGTTGGTGAGGGTTATTAAATGGCAATTATTAATACTTAAAGGAAAGTGAGTGATTATTGGAAAAGTGAGCAGAGTGATTTCCTCTGGCATGTGCAAAGGGGGAGGTAGTGATCGGGACGGGGCAAACAGGAGGGTTCCAAAACCCTGCCAACGTTCCGTTCCTTGCTCTGCATGGTAGTGACCTGGACTTCAACATTGCACAACCACATGGGTGCCGTTCACACTGGATCACGAGAACGGGGCACCCTGGGATCCCACAGTTAGAGTTTGCACGGCCACCCTGGTGGCCACAGCCTACGCGGTTGTACCTGGCAAACACTGGTGTTGGCCTCATCCTTTGAGGAAAAGGGTAATGGGAAAATGTGTGGGGAAAAGGAGGAGTTCTTGGCCTGGAGGCTGAGGACAGATGTGCATGAGGTTGTCCGAGTTCACCCAGGAGTGTATTCCAGGCGGGCTAAAGTTCATGGCTGTTACTCACCATGACCACCATGATCCTATGACTGCCATCCCACATCTCCATGTGCCGTACCCTGGGCCTCCGCCACAGCCTGGAAGGCCACCCTTGGGGACTGTGGCTGGCGGGCGTGCTAGGAGACTCACACACCTTCGGCCCTAGCTGGAGTCTGAAGAGGAGACGCTCTTTTCTGCCAACAGAGTAAGAGGTCTCATATGGAAATGTACCTGTGGCAGCCCTGGCACCGGGTGTAGGTGGGATTCTGCTCAGGGCTCCGCCACTGTGGCTGCATCGAGAGCAGGCAGGCAGGTCGCCAGACCTCCGGAGCCCGTCTGAGCTGAGTGGCAGGACAGTTCAGGAGGGGGTCTAAGGCTCTCCAGGCCGGACCCCACAATCCTCTTGGTGGGAGGGATTGAAGGAAAAGACAAAGCGGGACACTGAATGAGGGGAAGTGCTGGACCTCCTCCTCTCCACTGGGGCCCAGGTGGATTCCTCTAATCCGAGGAGCCTCAGATTCTGCACTTATTTCCCCTAGAACGGGAAGGCTCCGTCCGACCATGGCCTGGGGTGTAGATGTTACAGCTCCACTATTGCACGGGAAGTGGTCTGAATAGGGAACCGAGGTGGTGTGCTGAGAGGCGGGACTGGCAAATCCAGCCACCGGGGGATGGGTTCACGCCTTCCACGACTCCGTCCACGGGCTTCTCCCCTTCCACACCCTGTCGACCATGGCCCATGCCCCCCGGGGCAATGACTGGGGCTGGAGTTCCGCCCCCACCAGAACCTGCGTAGATGTCTCTGATGGCAAAAACCCAAGCTGGAGAGCCCCTGACACATGTCTTTCCCCAGACACCAGCCCACTGTGTTATCCCCCCCAAGAAACAACCACCTGTGTCAGGGTCGAAGCCTTGGCCCGAGGAATGAAGCCAACCCTCACAGGGGAGGTGTTGGAGTCCGATGGGGTAGGCCCCCACCAGCGTTTGTTTCCAGGTCTGAGGCCTGTGATTGTCCCACCACGTGCGTGATGGTCCCCCTCACTGAGCTCACACCATGGGCCCACAGGGAGACACAGAGGGAGTATGGTGGAAGGCAGATACCGAGCCCGACCAGCTGTCCCAGGGCAGTCCCTCTTTCCCGCTTTCCATCCTCTCTGTGGGCGTCCTGCCCATGTCTTGGTTAGCGGGTGTCATGGCACCCTCCCACGGGAGCTCCCCAATTCCTAGATGAGGCACCAACCAGCGACTCTGAGGTATTATCACTGCACCCACACACGGGAGTGCTGAGACATCCCATCTGTGCCACGGAGGATCAGCAGCCTACTGTGGCACCTCCAGCATCCTGAGAGCCCCGACACCCGTCCCTATGTTTGGAGATGTCCCCTTCGTCCCACTCCACGCCCTCCTAGGTGTTAGATTGAACACCTCTTGTGAAAGGTAGATCCCAGCCCTGCTTTAGCAAATTCGATCCTTCACGGATCCTTCACCACTTCTTCCACTCCGTGAATCAGCCCATTCTCCCTCAACGGAGAGCACCCCAGATTGATTTGATTCCCAAGCGGGTGCTTGCAGGTGCACGCACACACACATACACACGCTAACCTTGAATGGTATCTGTATTTCTCCTCTCTTTGTTCAACACCCTGTCTCTTGGCGATGGGAGCTGGCAGAACCTACACACACCTCCTCACTGGAATCGGAATCTGTGCCCAAATCTGGGACCTGCCCCGCCCAGGATTCTGGCTGAAGGAAGGAGGCAATCCCAACCGTCATGGAGGCGGAAGGCAGAACAGGGAGCTTGAGGAAATCTCCTGTGGTCTCGAGAGGTGGTTGGGAAGACTGACCAGGGACACAAAAAAATCACGTCCACAAAAACCTGTTGGCCTTGGGGGTGGTGACATGGTATTTCGCGGGGACCATCAAAGAGCAGCCAGGCCTAGCATCCACACTTGCCCTGGAAACCAGCTGGCCATTTTCAAATCAATGGTATGGAGCCCACCGGCTGCAGAAGGAGCTGTTGGCTGCGAATGGACACCAAGGATGTGGAAGCTGCCTTCCGCGTAGCTACCGGCGGGCAGTTTCCACCAGGTTGGCCCGCAGGCACCAGAACAGACTCAGTGCCCCTACCTCCAACCAAGCGACTATCTTGCCCTTTTCTTCCGTACTCCATGTATCTTCCCTTTGGCTCAGCTTCCCACCAGGATGTGGTTTCTGTCTCCACCTGCCTACTGTAGCTAAGGAGGAGATCTGACAGCATTTGGTAACTAAGGTTCAAAGGTGAGGGCTAAGAGGAACTGAGGATGCCAAGCGGGTTTTTGCCCCAGATGACCTGACCCTGTGGATGGTGGCACCGGAGGGACATAGCGGCTCAAGAAAGGAGACTGGGTCCCTGAGGGGCGGGGAGGAGGACGAGCTCCGTCGTGTTCCTCAACAGCATGGAAATAAACATGCAGGAAAGGCCACCGGCATCAAGCCACGGGGGAGAGCAAAGATGCTCACGATGGAAAGGATGGTGAGAGGGCAGAACAGAAACAGTGAACCGCAGGAGGAAAGGTGAGCGAGACAGGGGTTCTGGAAGGAGGCCATCAGTTCCTGCTGAAGGGGAGGGAGAATAGCACTGAAGAAGGGGACCTGTGAGAACCCAAAGTGGGAGGAGAAGAGGAGGGACCATGAGCAAGGCGTGTAGGAGAAAGGCAGGAAATGCTGCTGTGGCTGGGCAGGGCCCCCACAGCACCTAGACCCAGGACACTATGGTGAGCCCGAGTGCAGGGCTGCTGCTCAGGGGCCGGCCCAGGTGCCCCGCAGGGCCCCAGGGGAACTGTTCTTCAAGCGCCAATGAACCGGGCAACACCCTGCAACCCCCAACACTCCCAACAATCGCAGAGAGGGCAGACCACAGGCCACAGAATATGAGAACAACTTTATTTCAAATTGCTTTGAACTGCGTTGGGAAGGGGGCAAATGCAGTGCAAGAGAGGAAGCCCTGGCTTAACAGGCATCAAAGGTGGCAGCTGTTTGTCTGGTAGGAATATGCTGGCTCCAACCTGTGAAACAGAGCAGGCTCAGGGACGGGCCACCAGCCAGGGCCAGCCCACAGCCCTCCTAAGCTACCGGGATTGTGGGAAGGGACATGGTGTGTGCAACACTCACTTCAAAGCTCCTGGATCTTGTCAGCGAGGAGCTGCACGGCCGCTGAAACAGAGAGGCAGAACCGGGTGCTCCAGACCCAGGGAAACAGAAACCCATCCCATGCCCCAGTGGGGAACTTCCCAGTCCTGCAACCAGAAACCCCACCAACCCTGGGACTGACTCACCCACCCGTCACCTGGATTAAATGTGGAAATGCCTTCTAAGCGGGAAAGTGGTTCTCAGGTGCTGGGCCATCCCAGTACCATTCAGAACATGTTTCAAAGACAGATAAGCCAGCCAGCAAGCAAACACCATACAAGTGGTACCAGGCAGTAGTTAAAGGGGAAACAGCGGCAGTATCTCTAACCGTCCTAAGAGAAGGAGAGTTCTGGGACTCGTGGACAAAGTGTACACGGAGTTCAGATGACACACTGTTATCTGTGCACACCCCTAGCTGAGAAGGCACAGAAGGGCCAGGTCGGCTTGATTCTCCTCCTTAGAGGAAAGTCAGTCCCAGAGATGCTGCCTGTACCTGTAGCCCACCCTGCCCCCCACACCTGCAGAAAGACACCGCTGTCCATCCCTTCCCCAGCCAGGGCTCCATCATACCTAGCTGCTGTGTAAGTTCATCAATTTCCCTCTGCAGCCAGATGCACTAGACCAGCAGACACCAGAGGAAGAGAAATGGTTAGTCAATTCTGGCCTCCTCTCTCCCCAGCCTCCCTGCAGCCCCCATAGCCTGCAGCCCAGTGGCGAGGTGGGTTGGCACAGAACCCTCAATGGAAAGGAGGCACCCTCTTTCCGTGGGGTGCAGAAGGTGGAGACGTGTGGCGGTGGGGGCGGGGGGGGGGGCGGCGGACGCAGAAATCAGTTTAACCTAGACACGGATCCCACCATCTAGTGTGGACCTCTATTTCTAGGAGCCACACAAAGCATTACCCGAGGACAGTCCTGGGCTCCCGGGGGCTGCTGCTGCCTTTCTGGTCTTGGGGGATGGACAGGCGGCTGCTGGTCACCTGAAAGAGAACACAAAATCCAGCTTCCAAGCCTCCCAGTGAGGTGGAAAAGACCCCAGCAGGGTCTAAAGTGAGGCAGCATCACCCTCTGCTGGCAACACATTGCCCCTGCTCTGCCCAGCAACTCCAACCCCACTCTGGGGCTGCCTTCACTGTTCCCCAGCGTGAGCCCATCTGCCCTAGCGTTGTGACTCCGGGTTGGACTCCAGCAGCGCGGCAGCCACAGCCAGGCCCTGGGAGGGCCAGTGTGGGTGAGCAGGACTTAACAGAAAAGGGCTCTGTACCACCGAAAGTCTCCTTCCAGAGTTGGAGTTTGGGGCACTGCTCCAAATGGCCCCCCACCACACAAACCCCACAAACCCCACTCAGAGAGGACGATGTGGCTTAAAGCCAGCCCTGTCGACACCCCGTTTCCCGTGGGACAGCTGCCTAGGTGGGCAGGGAAGTGTGGGAACAACTTCCTGAGCCCCCATAAGCGACAGAGCCAGAGGTTTCCCTCCCGACCCCTCTCCCCTCCACCCCTATCAAACCTGCAAGACTCACCAGAGGGTGCATGACGTCTGGGCAGGAGGCCTCCCAGGCTGTAGGCCGAGGGCTCTGAAGTTCCTGGAACTTGGGGCGCTCTGATGTTGGGGTCACCACTGCTGAGTTCTCCACGACGCATGGACAGGCGAGGCAGCCCTGGCCTGTGTGTGGGAAGCTAAAACAGAAATTTCTGAGTCGGGCTGGCGGTGGGGGCAGGCGATGAGTACATGTGGGAAGGGGTTGTGGTAAGGTGGAGACTCCGGAGCCTAATCTCACTAGCACTTTCTCTCTCAGTCAGCCCCAGGCCAGGAGGCAGAGCCCAGCCAGGGAAAACACTGGGGACACTGAGATAGCCCAGGCCGCCTGCCAGGTGGGTCGGGCAACAGCTAGGGAAGGAGGAATCGGGAAGGTGATGATCCTAGACACCCTAGCTTTGAGGCCCACACTTTAAGGCATCACCCGATCCAAACCAGCTGCCAGCCCTGCCTTCCCTCCCAGCTCCTCTCTGCGGGCAGAGGCAGGACTCCTGCAGTGTCCGGAGGCACGGCCATCACACAAGAAGTGCCCCCTTTAACGTGTGCCCCTATGATGAAGACCCCCATCGGGCATTCTAGGGTCCCTAGGCTCCCGACGACAACCCTTGAGCAAGGGACAGAGGGGACATGGGTAAACAGGTGTGTGCTGGAAGAGAGGAGGCGTGGGGGGAGGAGGGTAAAGAGGGAGAGGAGGGCGAGAAGGGTCTACTCACTTGGGCCTTTGGGACCTCATGTCTATTTGGGTCATTATCTTCACTGGCCAAAACCTGGGACTCCCTGGTCTTCCTTCCTGCAGATTTCTTCCCAGGGCTGCTGTGCTTAGGCTTTTGTGGTTTCTTGGACATCCCGTGTGGCCGCACACCGGAGAATGGTGGGAAGGTGGCCGGCTCCGGGGGAGTGGCTGAGAGTCTCTTTCCGCAGGCAGGAAAGGCTCTCCCCAGAGCCAGTTGAGAGGCACCTCCTGGGGACTTCTTCCCCTGGGCCATCTTCCTCCTTGAAAGGCCCTGGGGCACGGCCCCTGCAGTGGCAGCTCCTGAGCAGCTGGGCCTGGCCTCCACCTTTCCCCAGGCCCTGCTCTGCATTTTCTCCTGGGGAGAGTCCTCCAGCTCTCCCACAGCTGGCCTCTCCATGACTGGAGTGAGTCCGCGGGGAGCAGAGGTCAGGAAACGGCCCGGCACGGGCAGGTAACTCTCCTTGCAGTGGAAGCCTGTGTGTCTGGATGTGTCTGCTGGCTTCTTGGGGCTGCCGGGCTTGGCCTGGCTTCCTTCGCTGCCGCGAATGCCCACCCTCATCAGTGGTAAGCCGCTGCTCTCATCTGCGGAATCAGAGTCGTGGGTAGACATCCTGGTGGGGCCTTTCGCAGAGGGCTGCTGGGGATCCATGCGGAGGCTCCATCTGCTCTTCGAGCCCCTTTCCGGGTTCTTCCAGGCCCGCACTGGCCCAGGACCACAGAGGTGGAGACGGTCGGCACAGGCCTGCTGCCGTTTTCCGGGGCTGGGGCCCAGCGCGTCTCTCCCACTGGGACCGACCCCCAGGTCCGCCCAATTGTCAGCCGACCCCTCAGCAGCGGCGCCTTTTGGGAACGGCTGTCCCTGGACGCTGGGCGGCGGCACGATGGCGGCTGCTTCTTCAGCCAGGTAGAATGAGTAGTCCACAACGTCCCCCTGGTCATCGACCGGGGTGCCTGGCCGTCCTTCCCGGCCCCAGAGCACCACCCTTCCTTGCTCTATCAATTCGCTCTCAGACTCAAAACTGAAGCCCTCGGGATCTGTGAACCCGCTCTCTCCCTCGCCGTCGCCGCTGCCCGGCACCCCCAAATTGAGGCCGTGGCTGTGGTCCCCTGGGGCTCGGGGGCTGGCTGTGTGGGAGCCAGCCTGCTTGCCACCCTCCAGGTCGAAACCGGCCCCACAAACGGATACCTTGTCGGGGGAGCTCATGGCGCCAGTCCCGGCAGCCTCGGCTGTGGGGAGACGGTCGTCCTGGTAATGGCTGGAGGGGAGAGCTGAGCCCAGCCAAGCCCAGCTGAGCAGGCCACGCGACAGAAACAGTGAGGCTTTCCGGACACCACCACCCTCACCCCAGGCGGAAGTACCAGATGTCCCCGGCTTCCTCCGCCCTTGGCGCCAGCACTGAACCTTCTCATTGGTCCCCGTCTGCCAATCAGCGCTCCCTTTGTAGGGCGAGGTGCCTGAGCTTTAACCAATTGGGACACAGGCTCTTGGTTTGCCTCGATGCCCATCATTTGACTGGGTGGCTGCACTCTGTTTGGGTCTTGGGGCCAGGGGGCACTGTAGCTGCTGATCACCTCTTTCTTTCTGTCCTTCCGCCTCTGGCCGGGCACCTACTTTCCAAGGAGAGCCACATATCTGAGCCCCAGTGACCCATCTGTAAGGCGGGGATTAAGGGGAGACCTTCCCCCAGCTCATCGGCTTGGGAGAGTAAATGTTGTGCTGCACGCGAAGCACCTGGTGCACAGAGGAGGTCTCATTGCTGTTTGGACGAATGGAGGCAAGATGGCGCAGTTCCGGGTTCGTCACCGTCAACTTTCCCGCGCCCCGGAAAGACACAGGTCGACTGCTCAGGCGCAACCCGACCTCCGACGGAGAAAAACCGGAACCCGCCTAGCCACGCCTACCGCCCGCCCCCGACCCGCCTATGTCCCGCCCACTGCCCGCCCACTCCCAGGCCCAGGACATAAAAGCCGCTCCCGGAGGGGCGCAGCTGCGCGCACTTCCTCAGCCCCCACTCCTGGGGACTATAGGAACTCTGCCGCAGAGCTCCACCAGGCGACTCTCTCGGCCTCCTTAGCTGGACGCCGACAGACCTCACCCTCCACACCTTCTTCCCTGAAGCTGGGTGACCAAAAAAATAAATTTGCAGTTTTGCTCCTAGCCTTGCCTACTCGCTGGTCCTTTAATACTCGCCCTGGTGAGCCTGGAAAGCAAATCAGTTTCCTGGAAAGCAAATCAGTTTCCTGGAAAGCAAATCAGTTTCCTGGAAAGCAAATCAGTTTCTTAGAAAGCAAATCAATTGCAAAGTAGGTTCCTGGCCAGAGGCAGCAGGAGAGCAAGAAGGAGGTGGATTGAGAGCTCCAGTGCACCCCTGGCCCCAAGACAAGACCAGAGGGCAGCCACCCAGTCAAATGACTGGCATCGGGGCCAACCAAGAGTCCGTGTTCCGATTGGTTAAAGCCCAGAGGCCGCTACCAACAAAGGGCACGCTGGTTGGTAGAGGGAGACCAATGAGAAGTCGCGGCACTGGCGTCAAGTGCGCGTGCGGAAGCCACGGGCTGTCGGGGACATCTCCTACTTCCGCCTGGGATGAGGGTGGCGGTGTCCCGAAGGCCTCGCTGTTCCTGTTGCGTGGCCCAGTCCGCTGGGCTTGGCTGGACTCGGCTCTACCCTTCCACCGTTACTGGGACGACCGTCTCCCCACAGCCCAGGCTGCCCGGACTGGCGCCATGAGCTCCCCCGACAAGGTATCCGTTTGTGGGGCTGGTTTCGACCTGGAGGGTGGCGAGCAGGCTGGCTCCTGCGTGGCCAGCCCCAGAGCCCCACAGGGCCAGGGCCACGGCCTCGATTTGGGGGCGCCAGGCAGCCTCGAGGGCCAGAGCGGGTTCACAGATCCCAAGGTTTTCAGCTTCCAGTCTGAGAGCGAATTGATAGAGCAGGGAAAGGTGGTGCTCTGGGGCCAGGAAGGCCGGCCTGGCACCCCAGTTGACGACCAAGGGGACGTTGTGGACTACTCGTCCTACCTGGCTGATGAACCAGCCGCCATTGTGCCGCCACCCAGTGTCCAAGGACAGCCGTCCCCAGAAGGCGCCGCTGCCGAAGGGTGGGCTGACAAGTGGGAGGACCTAGAGGTCGGTCCCAGTGGGAGAGGCGTGCTGGGCCCCAGCCCTGGAGAATGGCAGCAGGCCTCCGCTGGCCCCCGGGAGCCCAGGGTTGTCCTCGGGTAATGCTTCGTGTGGCTCCTAGAAATAGAAGTCCATGTTAGACAGTGGGATCCGTGTCCAGGTTAAACTGATTTTTGTGTCCCCCCGCCCTGCCCCATCACCACCTTCTGCACCCCAGAGAGAGAGGATGCCTCTTTTACATTGAGGGTTTCATGCCAACCCACCTCGCCACTGGGCTGCAGGCTATGGGGGCCGTCAGGGCTGAGGGAGACAGGGAAGACGAGGAGAGAGGAGGCCAGAATTGACTAACCATTTCTCTTCCTCCGGCGTCTGCCGGCCTAGTGCATCCGGCTGCAGAGGGAAATTGAGGACCTTACACAGCAACTAGGTATGATGGAGCCCTGGCTGGGACAGGGATGGACAGCGGTGTCTTTCTGCAGGCGTGGGGGGCGGGAGTGGGCTGTAGGTACAGGTGGCGTCACTGGGACTGACTTTCCTTTGGGGAAGAGAATGAAGGAAAGCCCGGCCCTGGAGCCTTCTGTGTCTTTCCAGCTAGGGGTGTGCACAGACAGCAGTGTGTCGTCTGAACTCCGTGTACACTTAGTCCACGAGTCCCAGAACTCTCCTTCTGTTAGGAGAGTTAGAGATACCGCATGTGTTTTCCCTTTGACTGCTGCCTGGTACGGCTTGTACGGTTTTTGCTTGCTGGCTGGCTTATCTGTCTTTGAAACACGTTCTGAATGAACGGTTCTGGGATGGCCCAACACCTGAGAACCACTTTCCCGCTTAGAAGGCATTTCCACATTTAATTCAGGTGACGGGTGGGTGAGTCAGTACCAGGGCTGGAGGGGTTTCTGGTTGCAAGGCTAGGTGATTCCCCACGCGGGCAGGGGGTGGATTTCTGTTTCCCTGGGTCTGGAGTGCCCGGGTCTGCCTCTCTGTTTCAGCAGCCATGCAGTTCTTCAGTGACAAGTTCCAGGAGCTTTGAAGTGAGTGTTGCACACACCATGCCCCTTCCCACAGTCCCGGCAGCTTAGGAGGGCTGTGTGCTGGCCCTGGCTGGGGGCCAGTCCCTGAGCCTGCTCTGTTTCACAGGTTGGAGCCAGCATCCGGGGCTGCAGCCAAGCGAGTTTCCTCCTTACCCTCCTTAGCCAGGGCTTCTGCTCTTCCACTGCATTTGCATACTTCCCAATGCAGTTGAAAGCAGTTTGAAATAAAGTCGTTCTCATATTCTGCGGTCTGTGGTCTGCCCTCTCTGTGATTGTTGGGAGTGTTGGGGTGTGCCGGGTGTTGCTCCGTTCCCTTGCGCTGGAAGAACAGTTCCCCTGGCGCTCTGTGGCGGGCCCTCTCCCTGCAGAGCGTCTGGGCCGGCCTCTGAGCAGCAGCCCTGCACTCAGGCTCACCATAGTGCCCTGGGTCTAGGTGCTGTGGGGACCCTGCCCAGCCACAGCAGCATTTCCTGCCTTTCTCCTACACGCCTTGCTCATGGTCCCTCCTTTTCTCCTCCCACTTTGGGGTCTCTCAGGTCCCCTTCTTCAGTGCTATTCTCTCTCCCCTTCAGCAGGAACTGCTGGCCTCCTTTGAGAACCCCTGTCTATCTCACCTTTCCTCCTGCAGTTCACTGTCCCTGTTTGTCCTGTCACCGTCCTTTCCATCATGAGCATCCTTGCTCTCCCCCGTGACTTGACGCCTGTGGCCTTTCCTGCATGGTTATTTCCGTGCTGTTGAGGAACACGACGGAGCCCAGTCCTGTTTCTGGAGCCATTATTTCCCTCCAGTGCCACCATGCACACAGTCAGGTCATCTGGGCCAGTAACCTGCGTGACATTCTCAGCTTATCTTAGTCCTCACCTTTGAACCTCAGTTACCAAATCTCCCTCTTTACTTTCAGCAGCCATGTGGAGGCAGAAGCCACATCCCGGTGGGTGCCTGAGTCAAAGGGAAGGTACATGGAGTGTGGAAGAAAAGGGCAAGATAGTCTCTTGGTTGGAGGTGGGGGCACTGAGTCTGTTCCAGCGCCTGTGGACCAACCTGGTGGAAACTGCTCGCAGGCACCTACACAGAAGGTGGCTTCCATATCCTTGGTCTATAGGTGGCCAGCAGCTCCTTCTGCAGCCGGTGAGCTCCATACCCTTGATTTGAAAATGGCCAGCTGCTTTCCAGGGCAAGTGTGGATGCTAGGCCTGGCTGGTCTTCGATGGTCCCTGTGAAATATCATTTCACCACCCCCAAGGCTGCAGGTTTTTGTGGACGTAATATTTTCGTGTCCCTGGTCAGTCTTCCAGACTGCCTCCTGAGGTCACACGAGATTTCCTCGAGCTCTCTCTTCTGCCTTCACCCTCCCTGACAGTTGAGATCGCCTCGTTCCTTCAGCCGGCATCCTGGGCTGGGCAGGCCCCAGATTCGGGCACAGATTCTGGTTCCATTGAGGAGGTGTGTGTAGGTTCTGCCTGCTCCCATTGCCAAGAGACGGGGTGTTGCGAACAGACGAAAAGAATAGAAATGCAGGTACCATTCAAGGTTAGCGTGTGTGTGTGTGTGTGTGTGTGTGTGTGCGTGCGCGCGCGCGCGCGTGCGTGAGTATGCCCCTGCTAGCACCTGCTTGGGAATCAAATTAACCGTGGGTGCTGTCCCTTGAGCGAGAATGGACCGATTCACGGAGTGGAAACACTGGTGAGGGATCTGTGAAGGATCGAATTCCCAATAGCAGGGCTGGGATTTACCTTTCGCAAGAGGTTTTGTTCAATTCTAACACCTAGGAGGGTGTGGAGTGGGACGAAGGGGATGTCTCCAAACACAGGGACGGGTGTCGGGGCTCTCAGAATGCTGGAGGTGCCACAGTAGGCTCCCAGTCCTCCGAGGGATGGATGGGATATCTCAGCACTCCCGTGTGTGGGTACAGTGATAATACCTCAGAGTTGCTGGTTGGTGCCTCATCTAGGAAGTGGGGAGCTCCTGTGGGAGGGCGCCACAATGCCCGCTAATCAAGACACGGGCAAGATACGCACAGAGAGGGTGGAAAGTGGGAAAGAGGGACTGCCCTGGGACAGCTGGTTGGGCTCGGTATCTGCCTTCCCCCCTACCCTCACGGTGTCTCCCTGCCAGGCTCATGGTGTGAGCTCAGCGAGGGGGACCACCACGCACGTGGTGGGTCAGTCACAGACCTCAGACCTGGAAGCCAACGCTGGTGGGGACCTACCCCATCCGAATCTAACCCCTCACCGGAGAGGATGGGCTTGACTCCTCGGGCCAAGGCTTTGACCCTGACACAGGTGGTGGTTTCTTGGGGGGATAACACAGTGGGCTGGTGTCTGGGGGAAGACGTGTGTCAGGGGCTCTCCAGCTTGGGTTTTTGCCACCGGAGACATCTAGGCAGGTTCTGGTGGGGGCAGAACTCCAGCCACGGTCACTGCCCCGGGGGCATGGGCCATGGTCGACATGGTGTGGAAGGGGAGAGGCCCCTGGACGGAGTCGTGGAAGGCGTGAATCCATCCCTCAGTGGCTGGCTTTTGCCAGTCCCGCCTCCCAGCACACCACCTCGGTTCCACATTCAGACCACCTTCTGCACAATAATGGGGCTGTAACATGTACACCCTAGGCCCATGGTACACTGCATGGTCGGGCGGAGCCTTCTGGTTCTAGGGGATGTAAGTGCAGAATCCGAGGCTCCTCAGATGAGAGGAATCCACCTGGGCCCCACTGGAGAGGAGGAGGTTGAGCCCCTCCCCTCATTCAGTGACCCCCTTTTGCTTTTCCCTCAAGCCTCCTCTCCCATCAAGAGGAATGTGGGGTCTGGCTGGAGAGCCTTAGATCCCCTCCTGCCTTGTCCTGCCACTCAGCTCAGATGAGCTCTGGAGGTCTGGCGAGCTGCGTGCCTGCCCTTGATGCAGCCACAGTGGCGGAGCCCTGAGCAGAATCCCACCTACACCCGGTGCCAGAGCTGCCACAGGTACATTTCCATATGAGACCTCTTACTCCGTTGGCAGAAAAGAGCGTCTCCTCTTCAGACTCCAGCTAGGGTCGAAGGTGTGCAAGTCTCCTAGCACGCCCGCCAGCCACAGTCCCTAAGGGTGGCCTTCCAGGGTGTGGCGGAGGCCCAGGGCGCCGCACACGGGGACGTGAGATGGCAATCATAGGATCATGGTGGTCATGGTGAGTAACAGCCATGAACTTTAGCCCGCCTGGAACACACTCCTGGGTGAACTCAGACAACCTCAGGCACGTCTGTCCTCAGCCTCCAGGCCAAGAACTCCTCCTTTTCCCCTAGAGATTTTCTCATCATCCCTTTCCTCGAAGGATGAGGCCAACACTTGTGTTTGCCAGGTACGGCCGTGTAGGCTGTGGCCGCCAGGGTGGCCGTGCAAACTCTATCTGTGAGATTCCAGTGTGCCCTGTTCTCGTGATCCAGCGTGAATGGCGCCCATGTGGTTGTGCAGTGTTGAAGTCCAGGTCACTACCATGCAGAGCGAGGAACAGGAGGTTGGCAGGGTTTTGGAGCCCTCCTGTTTGCCCCAACCCGATCACTACTTCCCACTTTGCACACTGCAGAGGAAATGAGTCTGTTGACTTTTCCAATAATCCGTCACTTTCTCTTAAAGCATTAATAATTGCCAATTAATATCCATCATCAAGATATAAAAGTTAGAGTCAGTTACATGTAAAATTACATTTTCGAAACAATAACCCCCCCCACACACATATACTCTCTCACATACACGCACGTGCGCACACGCACACACACACAGACACACACGCGTGCACACACACACACACACACACACAGAGACAACTCAGAAGCCAGCCATTTGACAGTTACAAGGTGATCAAGCCAGGTAACTATTACCCAGGTCATGAAACTGTACATTGCACCTTTAGAGAATTGCGGTCCGAGTCCGTTTCTCTGAAAGATGGCAAATGCACATGCCACGTACCGTGTGATTCCATTAATATGACATTCTGGAAAAGGCAAAATTCTAGGAACAGAAAACAGATAGATGGTTGCCAGGGTCTGAGGGTTAAGACGAGGAGTTCACTACAAGAGGGCGTGAGGGAACCTGGGGGGGATGCCGATGCTCTATATCTATATATATTGTGCTGGTGTTTTTACAGCCATATGCATTTACAAGATCTCATAGAACTCTGAGTAAGTTATAGCCCAATAGTCCTGACTTTTTAGAAAAAAAAATTGTTGGCCAGGCGCGATGGCTCATGCCTGTAATCCCAGCACTTTGGGAGGCCGAGGCAGGCAGATGACGAGGTCAGGAGATCGAGAACAACCTGGCTAACATGGTGAAACCCTGTCTCTACCAAAAATACGAAAAAATTAGCCGGGCGTGGTGGCGGGCGCCTGTAGTCCCAGCTACTCGGAAGGCTGAGGCAGGAGAATGGCGTGAACCCAGGAGGCGGAGCTTGCAGTGAGCCGAGATCGCGCCACTGCACTCCAGCCTGGGCGACAGAGCGAGACCCCGTCTCAAAAAAAAAAAAAAAAAAAAAGAAAAGAAAAAGAAAAAAAAAATTGTCAGCAATACATCTCGAATGGAAACTGACATTTAGTCAATACCTTTTGTGACTACGAAGAGCATGTTTCTCTTCCCAAATCTGTTAATGTGGAGAATTATGCCACTGTATTTTCTGAAGGAAAATTAAGTTCGTATTTCTGGGATGAAGCCAATATTAGTCATGCCATAATAGGTATTTTCCTTTTTGTATCCTGTAGGCTTCCGTGTGCTAAGATTCTGGTTCTGATTTTTACTTCTATGTCATGAGCCTGTGGTTGATCTGCAATATTTCTCTAGGTGTCCTTGCAGGATTTGGTATCGAGGTTATGCCAAGCTCATACAGTGAGTGGAGGACCCTTTCAATTTTCTGCATGAGTTTGTGTCAAATGGAAGGTATGTATTCCCAGGATGTTTTTCAGAATGTGGTGGGGAATCCTGGAGTTTATTAGTGGAAAGCCTTTGACTACCGAAATCTTTCTGTAATGATTCTGGAATGGTTCAGGTTGGCTGTTCCTTCTTGTGTTAGTTTTGGCAGATTTTGTTTCCTAGCCACTGGTTACGTTTTGCTTTGTTTTCAAACTGACTGGAATAAAATGGTCCAGAATATCCCCGTTCATCTCAGACTGCATTTGGTAAAATTAGGAAGCCACAGAGGAGTTGCACAGAAAGCCAAAGGAGCACCCATACATACATTCTTCTACTGGATCCTCCATTAGTTACCATTTTCTCACATTTGCTTCATCCCTCCCTCCATCCCGCACCCCTGTCTTTTTCTGAGTGTGTGCGCGTGCTTGTATTTTTTTTTTTTAATTCTCTTGTGAAATCATTTGAGATCCATTTGAATCATTTAGATCCATCATCCGTAAATACTGCAGCATGTATCGCCCACGAGAAAGCATGGTCTCCCACAAAACCTTAATGCCATCATGACACTCAGGAAATGTAACATTGAGACCACCCAATTTTCCACTGTATGATCACATGAAACATTTTTGATTGTCCCCATGGTCCCATAGTATCCCTCATAGCTGCTTTCTAACAAAATTCTCTTTCCAACCAAACACCATGCTTTGCATTTAGTAGTCAAGTCTCTTTTGAGACAGAATCTCCCTCTGTCGCCCAGGCCGGCTTGCAGGGTGGCGAACCCCGCTAAGTGCAGCCTTGACCTCCAGGCTCAAGCCATCCTCCTGCCTCAGCCTGCTGAGTAGCTTGGACTACAGGCGAGTGCCACCATGCCCGGCTGATTTTTAACGTATTTTTTGTAGAGACGAGTTTTCACCGTGTTGCCCAGACTGGTCTGGAACTCCTGAGCTCAAGCCATCCGCCCACCTAGGTCTCCCAAAGTGTTGGGATTACAGGCGTGAGCCATGGTTCCCGGCCTGTCAACTCACTTCAGTGTCCTTTAAAGTGTGCGTTAGAGCAATGTTTAAAGGGTGCTTTAAATCACCGCAGCTGTCGTCAGGAAGCCCTTGAAGCTGGGTTTGTCTAATGGCTTCCTTGTGATTAGATTCAGGTAGGTTTAACATTTTTGGCAAGACTACTGCATAGCAGACGTGCTGTCCCTCTCGGTGCATGACATCGGCAGATTCTCCATGTAGGCTTCTCTTATGACTGGTGATGTTCATCTTGACCATGTGGCCAGGGCGTTTTTCCAGATTACTCCATTGTGAAAGTGCCATCTTCTCTTTGTATTTAATTAGCCATGTGCTGTTACTGCATGGGCACTCTGTGTGAATATCCAGTTCCCCCACAATATCCTCTTTCTGTCTTTTGGATGTCTGCATATCATGTGATTTGGATCTGTGTCCCCAGCAAGTCTCATGTCAAACTATGACTTCTAATGTTGGAGGTGGGGCCTGGTCGGAGGTGACTGGATCATGGGGCTGGATTTCTCAGGAATGGTTTAGGAGCATCCACTTGGTACTGTCCTTATGGTT
This sequence comes from Rhinopithecus roxellana, assembly GCF_007565055.1. Classification (NCBI taxonomy): domain Eukaryota; kingdom Metazoa; phylum Chordata; class Mammalia; order Primates; family Cercopithecidae; genus Rhinopithecus; species Rhinopithecus roxellana. The sequence continues at coordinate 67,730,778 of NC_044555.1, read as the reverse complement.
GCGAGTTCTCATGAGTCTGGTCGATTAAAAGTGTGTGACACCTCTCCCTTCGCTTTCTTACTCCTGCTCCTACCATGTAACATGTACCTGCTTCTATTTCACCTTCCGCCATGATTGCAAGCTTCTTGAGTCCTCCCAGGAGCAGAAGCCGCTACGCTTCCCATACAGCCTGTGGGACCATGAGCTCTTCTCTTTATAAATGACTCGGTCTTGGGTATTTCGATATAGCAACACGAGAACGGACGTAACATCATTTGTGGTTATTTCTCCCTTTTCTTTCCTGATAGCGGTGCCCTTCTCCCTTGTTTTCTTGACCAGTCTCACAAGAGTTTTACCAATTTCATTCCTCTTCCAAACACCCAACTTCTGGTTTTGTGATTCTTACGCTTGTTTCTGCTTTCACTGAGTTTTGCTTTTACCTTGATGACTTCCTTCTACTTTCCTTGGTCTTATGTTGGGCTTCTTTTTTGAACATTTTCTCATTAATTGTCTGTGATCCTCTTTTAAATATACGCTTTTAGCAGCCTACACGTCCCTCTCAGGACTCCTTTACTTGTGCCAACAAGGGTTTAGGAGTAGTATTTTTGTGATCATCCAGTTCCAAACATGGGAAACCGTGAAAATCGCAACTTTCATGGGACGGACTGAATACACTGCGGTATGCTTATACAATGGAATACTATTTCAGCAACGGAAAAGTACAAAGTACAAAGTACTCCTCCATGGAATAATAGGCGCGAATCTTACAAACATAACATCGAGTGAAAGAAGCAAGGGACAACACGGACATGTTTAATGATTCCATTCCTATAACTTCAAATGACAGGCAACACTAACCTACCTTGTTGAAGAATGCATACTTAGGGTATAAAACCATAGAGAAGAGCAAGAAAAGGACAATCAGAAAAGTCAGGATGTTGGTTACCCCTTGCAGTAGGAGTGGGGCTGAGCTCAGGCAGGGCACCCCAGGAGGCTTTGGGAGATGCTGGCGGTGTTCTCCTCTGGGACCTAGGGGAACGTTTCCATACAGGTGCACTTGATAACCATTTATTAAACTGTGCGCATAGATTGTGATGTTTTCTTTCTCTGTGGTGCTTGCCACCATAAGCTGAGAAAAACCAGTGCTAAGGGAAGTAACCTTGCTTTAACAGGTAAGTATTTTATAACCAGAAGGATAACCAACATTTTATTTTCTCTACTTATAGCAGATCTCCTTGCGAGTACTAATATCAGTTTATTGATAGTGATAGCTTGATTTCAAATTCTCATAGATTTCACCGAACATCATAGGAATGATGCTTACATAACTGTGATATTAATTTTGATGTTTTGGTAAATATTTTATATTTGGGTGGTAAGTTTTCATTCAGAATTTGTGATTTTGTGCTGGAACCCCATGCACTTGCTACATTTTTCTCACGGGAGATGTGTCGCCTCCCCATCCACTTATTCTCAGGGGTGGAGGACCTAGGACCTGAGATAAAGAAATTAAGGCAACAACACTAAGGGGAAGCAACACAAATTTTTACCTTCAGAGTTTGTGTCAGTTAATTGTGGTATATTCATATGATGGAATTCCTTTTTTTTTTTTTTTTCACAATGGAAGTGTACTGGGTATTCTTAGGTATACTATCTGTTTTTAAGAAAAGTCCATTACCAAGATATAACAAATTACGTAACGTTAAATATCACATGATATTTATAAAGCAGACTATACATATATTCAAGTTTAGAAAACCAGTCGACTGCGAATGAACTGTTGTGAAGTGATGAAAACACGTATTGAATACTGAGGTCAAGAAAGAGTACATTGCAGTTCTACAGGTCTTATATGTATTTCATTGTGCTGAAGACACCAAATATGAAACGCTACATAATGTGTGATTCCATTTGTAGGACATTCTTAAAACTGGAAAACTACACGTACAGAAAACTAATCAGTCATTTCCAGGTCTGTGGATTGTGAGCAGTATTTAACTACAAATGCATGTTATTTGTTATTAGCAAGTTTGACCCTCTTTATGTTGAAATGCAACGTACACAGAGAGAACTTCACAATATGTGTGTGTGGTTTAATAGTGATCATCAAGGGCACCTCTAGAGAAACGCCCCCATGTCACAGAGGAGAACACCACCAGCATTCCCCAAAGCTCCTGGGGTGTCTCTGCCTCATGTCAGCCTCATTCCTCCTTCAAGAGGAAACCAACACATGTACTTTTGTGATCATTCTTTCCTCAGTTTTCTCTATAATTTTTGGTCCCACGTCCTATATTACATTCTTTTAATAGTACAGTATGCCTGCAGACGACATGTTCCTAAATCTAGAAGACCCCACAGCCTCAGCCCCCAAAGCTCCTTAAGCTGATCAACAACTTCAGCAAAGTCTCAGGATATCAAATCAATGTGAAAAATCGCTAACATTCCTATATGCCAACAACAGTCAAGCGGAAAGCCAAATCAGAAACACAGTCCCATTCATAATTCACACACACACACACACAAACGCAAGATACCCAGGAATACTCCACACCAGGGAGGTGAAAGGTCTCTGCAAGAAGAACTACAAAACACTGCTCAAGGAAATCAGACATGTCACAGACAAATGGAAAAACATTCATGCTCATGGATAGGAAGATCAATATTATTAAAGTGGCCATACTGCCCAAAGCAATTTGCAGATTCAGTGCGATTCCTAGTAAGTTATCATTGACATTCTTCACAGAACTAGAAAAACTAGTTTAAAATTCGTATGAAACTGAAAAAGAGCCTGGATGGCCAAGGCAGTCCTAAGTGAAAAAGAACAAAGCTGGAGGCATCATGCTACCCGACTTCAAAATATGCCGCGGGCCCACGGTAACCAAAACAGCATGGTACTGGTACAAAAGCAGATACGGAGTCCACTGGAACAGAATAGAGAACCCAGAAATAAGGCCGCACACCTACAACTATCTGATATTTGACAAACCTGACAAAAGCAAGCAATGGGGAAAATATTCTCTATTCAGCAAAGGGTGCTGTGATAACTGGCTAGCCATACACGGAAGATTGCAACTGGTCCCCTTTCTTACACCAGGTACTAGTCAGTTCTCCTGCTGCTAATAAAGACATACCTGAGACTGGGTAATCTATAAAGAGAAGAAGTTGAATGGACTCACAGTTCCACATGCCTTGGGAGGCCTCACAATCGTGGCAGAAGGCGAAGGAAGAGCAGAGGTGTGTGTTCCACAGCGGCAGGAAAGAGAGCATGTGCAGGGGAACTGCCCTTTGTAAAACCATGAGATCTCGTGAAACTTACTCGCTATCAGGAGAACAGCACGGGAAAAGTCCGCCCCCATGATTCAGTTACATCCCACCGGATCCCTCCCACAACACGTGGGGATTATGGGAGCTACAATTCAAGAGGAGATTTGGGTGGGGATACAGCCAAACTATATCACGCTGTATACAAAAATTAACTCAACATGGATTAAAGACTTAAAGGTAAAACCCCAAAATAGAAAAACCCTGGAAGACAGCCTAGGCAATCATATTCTGGACATAGGAACGAGCAAAGATTTCATGACGAAGACACCAAGAGCAATTACAACAAAAGCAAAAATTGACAAATGGGGTCTAATTAAGCTAAAGAGCTTCTACACACTAAAGGAAACTGTCAACAGAGTGAACAGACAACCTACAGAATGGGAGAAAATTTTTGCAAACTATGGATCTGACAAAGGTCTAATATCCAGCAAGAAAAATACCAAGCAACCCCATTAAAAAGTGGACAAAGGACATGAACAGACACTTTTCAAAAGAAGACATAGATGCGGCCAACAATCCCATGAAAGAAAACCCAACATCACTGACCATTAGAGAAATGCAAATCAAAACCACAGTGAGATGCCATCTCACGCCAGTCAGAATGGCTATTATTTCAAAGTGAAAAAATAACGGATACTGGCGAGGTTGCAGAGAAAAAAAGGAACACTTATGCACTGTTGGTGAGAGTGTAAATTAGTTCAACCATTGTGGAAGACAGTGTGGTGATTCCTCGAAGACCTAAAGACAGAAGTACCATTCGGCCCAGCAATCTCATTACTGGGCATATACCCCAAGGAATGTAAATCATTCTGTTATCAAGACACGTGCACGTGTATGTTCATTGCAGCACTATTCACAATAGCAAAGGCATGGAGTCAACCTAAATGCCCAGCAATGGTAGACTGGATAAAGAAAATGTGGTACATATACACTGTGGAATATTATGCAGCTATAAAAAGAATGAGGTTAGGTCCTTTGCAGGAACATGGCTGGATCTGGAGGCCATTATCCTCAGCAAACTAATGCAGGAACAGAAAACCAAATACCACATGTTCCCACTGATAAGTGGGAGCTAAATGACGAGAACACAGGGACACAAAGAGGGGAACAACACGCACCGGAGCCTATCAGACAGTAGAGGGTGGGAGGAGGGAGAGGACCAGGAAAATAACGAATGGGTACTAGGCTTAATCACTGGGTGACGAAATAATTTCTACAAGAAACCCCCATGACACAAGTTTACCTATGTAACAAACCTGTACATGTACCCCTGAATTTAAAATAAAAGTTAAATTCAAGAAATACTAATAATATGGTTTGGTGTTGACTGTTATGTACTTTTATAGTAGTGGAATCAGAAAATATGTTCATATTTCTTGCTTCTTGTGTTTAATGTCAGGAGTTTGGTTAGATGTTTAAATCTGAGATGTGTGCTAGGTATCCAAGTGGAGATGCTGAGTGGACAAAGGTCTGGCTCTGGGTTGAAAAAGTACCTATGGGAGTCATCATAGTTTCGATATTTTTTTCTAGGGCCCACTCCAGAGACAGAAATTACACCACTTTTCTATTGAGTTATGTTAAAACACACAGAACATATGATTTACCTTCTTAAGCGTTTTTCAGTGTTCAGTTCAGTAGTGTTAAATATATTCGCATTTCTGTGCTGCCAATCTCCAGAATGTCTTCAACCGCAAAACTGAAATGTATACCCATTCAACAATTCCTTGTTTTCCCCTGCCCCCCAGCCTCTGGAAACCACCATTCTACCTTCTGTTTCTGAGTTTGGAAATATTAGATCCCTTATAAAAGTGGAATCATGTAGTATTTGTCCTTTTGTGACTGACTCATTTTATAGCATAATGTCCTAAAGTTTTATCCACATTGTAGCATTTATCAGAATTCCATCCTTTTATGGGCAAAATCATAATTCATTGTAAGGGCCAAATAATAACGGACCATATTTAGTTTCTGTATTCATCCATCAGTGGACACTTGGGTGGCTTCCATCTCTTGGCTCTCATGAATAATGCTGCTATGAGCAGGGGTGTACAAACATCACTTTGAGACTCTGATTTCTATTCTTTTGGCTATAGACACAGAATGGAATTACTGGATCATATGGTAATTCTATTTTTGGTTTTCTGAGTAACCGCCATACCCTATTCCACAGCAGATGTGCCATTTTACATTCCCACCAACAGTGCACAAAGGTTCCAGTTTCTGCACATCTTCACCAGTATCAGATCAGTTTTATTGAACAAATGGAATTTATTTCATTTCTTTGGATTTTATTTTTGTTTATTTTTATTGACACAATTGTATACATTTATAGTGTACAACATGATGTTTTGAAATAGGTATACACTGTGCAATGGGTACATTAGGCTAACTACAATATGGATGAACTCACATACCTTTCATCTTTTGTGGTGAGAACACCTAAAATCTATCTACCTTCTTAGCAATTTTCAAGTATTTGTTATTATTAACTATAGTCACCATGTTTAGAATAGATCTCTTGAACTTAGACTTCTTGTCTAAATGAAGTTTTGTATCCTTATCAATATCCTTACCAGTATCTCCCCAGCCCCAGACCCTGGTAACACCATTTTATTCTCTGTTTCTAAAAAATTTGATTTTTTAAGATTCCACATCCCAGTGAGATCATACAGTATGTGTCTTGCTGTGCCTGGCTTATTTCATTCGACATACTATATTACAGATTCACTCATGTTGCCACAAATGACAGGATTTCTTTTTTTCTTTTAAGTCTCAATACTATTCTACTGTGTGTACATACACACATGTGCTTTATCCATTCATCCATCTGATGGGCTCTTAGGTTGACTTCACGTCTTGGCTCTTGTGAACAGTGCTGCAATGAATATGCGAGTGCAGATATTTTTGACATACTCATTTCATTTCCTTTGGCCATATATCCAGTAGTGAGATTACCGAATCAAATGATAGTACTATTTATATTTTTTATTTTAATTTTTAATGGATACATATTTGCACATATTTATGGTGTACCTGTGATATTCTGTCACGTGCATAGAATGTATAATGATCAATTCAGGATATCTGAGGTAACCATCACCTGGAATACTTTTCATTCCTATGTATTGGGAACATTTCAAGTCCTCTCTTCTGGCTATTTTGAAATATACAATACATTGCTGTTAACTGTAGTCATCCAACTCTGCTGTTGAACATTAGAGTTTATTCTGTCTTTGTATTTTTTGAGACTGGGTCTCACTCTATTGTCCCAGGCTGGAGTGCAGCGGTGCAATCACAAGTCACTGCAGCCTCAACCTCCTGGGCTTAAGCGATCCTTCCACCTCAGCCTCCCGAGTAGCTGGGACGACTGGTACGTCCCACCGTACCTGGCTAATTGTTTTTTTGTTTTTTTTATTTTATTTTATTTTTTTATTTTTTTTTTGTAGAGACTGGGTTTCACTACACTGTCCAGGCTGGTCTGGAACTCCTGAGCTCATGCGATCTACCCGCCTTGACCTCTCAAAGTGCTGGGATTACAGGCATCAGCCACCATACCCGGCCTAGAACTTATTCCTTCCTTTTAACCATATGTTTGTACCTATTAACCAACCTCTCTTCTTCCCAACCCCTCGTCCTCCAATCCACACATCCTTCCCAGCCTCTCCTATCTATCGCTCTATTCTCTACCTCTATGAGATCAACTTTTTACCTCCCACATATGAGTGAGAACGTACGGTATTTGTCTTTCTGTGCCTGGCTTATTTCACCTAACTTAATGACCACCGGGTCCATCCACGTTGCTGCAAATGAAAGGATTTCATTCTTTTTGTGGCTGAATCATATTCCCTGTGTATATATGCCACATTTTCTTTATCTATTCATCCACTGATGGTCACTTAGGTTGATTCCATATCTTGGCTATCGTGTTAGAGTGCTGCGATAAGTATGGGGGTGTAGGTATCCCTTTGGTATACCAATTTCCTCTCTTTTGGATAAATACCCGGTAGTGGGATTGCTGGATAGTTCTATTTCTAGTGTTTTGAGAAGTCTCCATACTGTTTTGCACAGCGGCTGTACTAATTTCCATTCCCACCACAGCGTATAAGGGTTCCCTTTTCTTCACATCCTCGCCAACGCTTGTTCTCTTTTATCTTTCTGATAATAGCCATTTTACCAGGTGTGAAGTCATAGCTCATTGTGACATTTCCCTGATGATAAGTGATGTTGAGCACTTTCATACAACTGTTGGCCATTTGCATGTCTTCTTTGGAGAAATGTCTATTCAGATCCTTTGCACATTTTAAAATCAGGTGATTTGTATTCTTGTTATTGAGTTGAGTTTCTTATGTATTTTGGATATTAACTCCCTATCAGATGTATAGTTTGTGAATATTTTCTCCCATGCTGTAGGTTGCCTCTTCACTCTGTTGATCGTTTCCTTTGCTGTGGAGAAGCTTTTCAGTTTGACGTAATTCCATTTCTCTATTCTTTCTTTGGTTGCTCATGCTTTTGGGGTCATAGAGGCAAAATTATTGCCCAGGTCAATGCCATGGATGTTTCTCCCTATGTTTTCTTCTGGCAGTTTTACAGCTTCAGATCTTACGATTAAATCCGGAGTCCATTTTGCCTTGATTTTTGTATATGAGACAAGGGTCCCATTTTATTCTTCTGCATGTGGATACTCCGTTTTCCCAAGACCATTTATTGAAGAGACAGTCCTTTCCACATTGTGTGTTCTTAGCATCTTTGTTGAAAATCACTTAGCCCTAAGTGCATGGATTTTTTCTAGTCTATTATATTGTTCCAGTTGTCTGTTTTTATGCCAGTACCATGCTGTTTTCATTACTCTAGCTTGTATTATATTTTGAGATCAGGTTGTGATTCTTCCAGCTTTGTTCTTTTTGCTCAAGATTGCTTTGGGTAACTGGAGTCTTTTGTGGTTCTCTGCGAATTGCAGGACTGCTTTTTCTATGTATGTAAAAGTAGCATCGGAATTTTGATAGGGATTGCAGTGAGTCTGTTGACTGCTTTGAGTAGTATGGACATTTTAACAATATTGATTCTTCCAATCCATAATCGTTGAATAGCTTTCCATTTATTTGTGGCTTCCTCAACTTCTTTCATCAGTGTTTTATAGTTTCCAGTGTACAGATCTTTCAACTCCTTGGTTGAATTTATTCCTAAGTAGTTTACATTATTTTTGAGAGCTACAGTGAATGGGATTGTTTTCTTGATTTCTTTTTCAGATAGCTTGCTATTAGCGTATGGAAATGCTACTGATTTGTGTATGTTGACTTTGTATTTTGCAACTTTCCTTAAAATTATTTGAATTTTAAGGTTTTTTTGTAAAATATTTTAAGATTTTAGATATATAAAATCATGTCGTTGTCGTCTGCAGACAGAGATAATTTAAATTCTTATTTTTTTTTTTTCTTTTGCATTTTGGGATAGGTTCTCTCTTTGTCACCCAGGCTGGAGTGCAGTGATGGGATCTTGGCTCACTGAAGCCTCGACTTCCTGGGTTCAAGCGATTCTCATGCCTCAGCCCCCCAGGTAACTGGGACTACAGTCGCATGCCACCACGCCCGGCTAACTTTTGTATTTTTGGTAGAGGCAGGGTTTCGCCATGTTGCCCAGGCTGGACTCGAACTCCTGGCCTCATGCGATTCACCATCCTCAGCCTCCCAAATGTTAGGATAACAGGTGTGAGCCGCCGTGCCCAGAAACTTTTTGTTTTCTGATTTGTGTGCTTTTAATTTTTTTCTCTTGCCCAAATTTTTTGGCTACAATTTCCAGTACTATGTTGCATTGAAGTGGTGAAAGGGGGGATGTTTGTCTTGTTTCTGACACAGGTAGTATTAAAACCAGGATCTTCCATCAGCTATGACAAGAGTGTAGTAAAAGGAAAGAATCAGACCAAGGACTGAGCCCGGGGGCTCTCTATTTGTAAGAATTTGGGGAGAAGAGAACTTCCGCATAGCTGAACACGTGGAAGTTACTGGAGGGAGGTGCACCTGGAGAGGTCATGGAAGCTCCATGCCCCTTCCCACATACTGTGTCCTATGCATCTCTCTCATCTGGCTATTCGTCTGTATCCTTTGTCATGTTCTTCATAATAAATGGGTAAACATATTTACTAATCAGTGTTAAAACCCAACACGATACACTAGCATGATTTTAGTGCACTTAGAGGACAAATATTTCCCAGTTAAGGGGAAAAGTTGTGCAAAGGGCCTCTGGAAGACCTTCATCCTAAATTGTTTTGTAGGGAAACATTTAATTTAGAAGTCTGGACATTTTTTTTTTCAGTTTGCTGTAATCTACATTCACTGAGTAGAACTTGTATTGATCATTGGGACCCAGTTTATTTCAGGGTTCTGGGGGATTCTTTCTGTCCCAGCTAACATCTGGGTTAAACATCTGCCAGATGCAAGACATGCAGCCCTGCTCTAGTGCCTCCTGCTCAAATATATACAAAGAGAGAGATATCACACTCGAATGCTTCCTGGCCTGACCAAAGAGCTGAGGGAGCACCTGTGTAGACTGGAAGGAGGGAAGAACAAATATTTCAGACCCGGGTCTAAGTAATCCAATGCAGCATTTGATTTTTAGAGGAGACTCAGGCTATATAGAATTGAGTTAATAATACTCCTGGTTTCATAACATGCTACTCATGATTGATGTCAGGCCCTATTTGTTTATTTATTTTATAATGCAGTGTTCCCCCATTTACCTATTACTCAATCCAAAAACTAGACTATTACCAGTAACTTACATCCACCTCTGAGCTCCCCCTCACTGCATCCTCCTGACCCCCTTCACTCCCACTGGAAGCAACCCTAACCTGAATTGGACACTTGGTATTTCTTTGATTTTTATTGCAAATAAGTACACACACACACACACACACACACACACAATCAATTTTGACTCACTACAGCCTCAACCTCCCCAGCATACACACACACACACACACACACACACACACACTCTCTCTCTCTCTCTCTCTCTCTCTCTCTCTCTCTCTCTCTCTCTCTCTCTCTCATGATTTTGGCTCACTGCAGCCTCAACCTACCCAGCTCAGGTGATTCTCCCACCTCAGTCTCCCAAGTACCTGGGAGCACAAACGCGTGCCGTGACGCCTGGCTAATTATTTGTAGAGAGGAGTTTAGCCATGTTGCGCGGGCTGGTCTCCTGTTCCTGGACTCAACCACTCCACCCACATCTGCCTCCCAAAGTGCTGGGATTACAGGCATGAGCCGCTGCGCCTGGCAATTATACTCTTCAGTTTTGCTTGATTTTGAATTTTATGAAAAGGTTGTCATACTGCATGTAGTCTTGTGGTAACTGCATTTTTATATACTTATACCAACATTGATCCGTTGTTAAGCATAAAAGTGCAGTTCACCCATTTGCCTTGCTACATAGTATATCATGGTGTGCATATACCACAGTTGATCTACACATTCTCTTGTTTGTGATCATTTGCGTAGCTCCCAGGTTTTTGCTACTGTGGCCAGGGCTGCTGTGAAATTCTTGTCCAGTGGACATTGACAGGAGTCGCTGAGTTGTCAATGATCTACTTTATATATTGATGCCACATTGTTTTCCAAACTGGTTGTGTTCATTTATATTCCCAACATGTTGCAAGGTGTATGAGATCCCACTGCTCTGCATCCTGTCTAACCTTTGATGTTGCCAGGTTTCTTAATCTTTGCCAATCAAATGGGTATAAGATTTATTTTGTAGACATATTTAGCATTTCCCCGACTACTGATGAGCTGAGCATATCTTCATGTGTTTATTGGCCACATAAGTTCCATCTTCTATGGAATTCCTGTTCATGATTTTTGTCTATTATCATACTGGGCTGTTTGTCTTTCTTATTGATTTCTAGGAGTTCTCAAAATATATTCTTGATAATCAATCTTTTGTCAATTGTATGCAGGATAAACATCTTCTTCCAGCTTGTACCATGTATTTCCACTTTTACATGATGTCTCTTAATAATTGAGGTATAGCATACATACAGCAAACCACAGAAACTTAAGTGTACAATTTTAACATGGTTATACACCCATGTAACCGCCATCCAAATCAAAATAGAGAGCATTTGCAACATCTCCCCATCCCCAAAGAGATAATTTTGAGAGAAGATGAGGAACCAGTAAAGAAGATTGAGGAGTGATCACTGAGATTAGAATAAACCCAATGTCTTCTCCTCCTGGTAATGGCAGACTAGACAATTCAGATAAAACCTCTGTGTTGGCCATCTGTTAGTTGGCCATCTGGTTTAACTCAATCTACAATCTCCCTCCGTCTCTCTGGTGACTGGGCTGATATCGCATAGTTCAATGACCCAACCCTCTAGTCATGTGGTTGGTCTTTCTAGTATGGCCAGCCTCTATTCAGAGTCATCTCATTGCATAAACTATCTAGGGGCCTCCCATGATTCACCTCATTAGCATAAACCATGAAATGTAGTCCGTGGTGCCCACCAGGAATGACAAAGACACGCCCATCACACAGGATATTGCAAAGGATTAGAGGTTATCTCCTAGCACTCAGGGACAAAATCCAGGCAAATTCTTTATTACACATTAAGTGCACAGAAAAATGAATATTATAAAAAAAATTCATCTTATTGGGATCTTTCCAGATCCTGGAAATTTAGAAATATACTGCTATGGTTTGGATATGATTGGTTTGGATATGATTGGTCTGTCCCCGTCAAAACTCATGTGGAAATTGGATCCCCAGTGTGGTGGTGTTGGGAGGTGGGGCCTTGTGGGAGGTGTCTGGGTCATGGAGATAGATCCTTCATGAACAGCTTGCTGCCATTCTTGAGGTAGTGAGTGAGTACTGGCTCTGGTGAGACTGGATTAGTGCCCATGACGGTAGGTTTAGTTACTAAACCAGCATGCTCCTCGGGTTTTCCCTCTTTGCATGTGTCTGCTTCCCCTTTGGCCTTTTCTACTATGTTTTGGCTTAGGAGGTGGCTGTCACCAGAAGCTGAGCAGCTACTGGTGCCACGCTCCTCCTACTTCCCAGCTTGCTGAATAAGACACATACTAACAATGGCCCAAAAGAGGGAGAGATGGCATTAAATTGGTGCAAAAGTAATTGCGGTTTTTGCCATTACTCTTAATAGGAAAAACTTCTGCACCAACCTAATACCACAAAAAAACTCAATTCAAGAACTTACATGAAACTGACTAATTCTTTTAAAGAGACGAATTATCAAGACCCACCCAATATAAAATAATTTGAATAGTCTTATAAATACATTGAACTTTAGGAGACCAAGCTGGCAGGATCACCTGAACCCAAAAGACTGAGACCAGCCTGGGCAACATAGTGAGGCCCTATCTCTACAAAAGATTTATGTATTAAAAAGAAATGGATTCATAGTAAAATACCTTCCAAAAAAGATAGAAGCCCAAATGATTTCACTGGCAAATTCCACCAAACATTCAAAGAAGAATTAATACCAATTCTACAATATCTCTTCCCAAAAATACAACAGTAAAGACTACTTGTCAACACATTTTATGAGGCCAGGATTACCCTGATAACAAAACCAGCCGAAGACTGTATAAAAGAAGCAAGCGAGCAAGAAACGACCGACCACCAACTCTCATGAATATAAATGCTAAAATCAAAATATCAGCAAATTGAATCCAGCAATGTCTAAAAACAAAAATACAGCTCAACCATGTGTGGCTTATCCCAGGAATGCAGGGCTTATTGAATGTTAAAAACAAACAGTAAATTTATTCCATTATATTAATGGTCAATAAAAGGAAGAAATGCAAGATCATATGAATTGATGTAGAAAAAACCTTTGGCAAAATTCAATATCCATTCAAGACATAAACTCTCAGCAAACTAAGAACAGAAAAGACTTTCCTCAACTTGATAAAGGGAATCTGCAAGAAAACTCACAGCTAATATCGTAGTTAATAGGGAACAACTGAATGTTTTCCTCCTAAGTTCATGAACAATACAAGGATGTGTACTTCACCACTTCTATTCAACATCATACTTAGAAGTCCTTCCTATTGTAATAACTCAAGAAATAGAATTAAAAGACTTTCAGACAGGAAAAGAAATAAAACTGCCTGGTATTCACAGATGTCATTATCATCTAAGCAGAGAATTCCATGGAATCCACAAAAAATTCCTAGAACTCATAAGTGAGTTTACTAAACGTAAAGCGTACTTGCTCAATACACAAAAATCAACTGTATTTCTATATACAGTAAGCATAAAAATGGAAACAAAATATTTAAAAACCAGTGTCATTTACAGTAACTCCAAAAATGAAATACCTAGGCATGAATCAAAGAAATTCTACATTCTGAAAATTATACAACGATAATGAAAGAAATCCAGGAAGGCCTAAATGAATGGAATAAACATGAGCATAGGGTGTTTATGAATGGGAACACACAATAAATATATGAGTTCTCCTTGTATTGATCTATAGATCTAATGCAATACAATTAAAGTGATAGTAGGATTTTTTTTGTAGACATAGACATTATTCTGAAATTTATACTGAAAATCAAAAGAACTACAATCATTAAAATAATTTTAGGCTGGGTGCATTGGCTCACACCTGTAATCCCAGCACTTTGGGAGGCAGAGGTGGGCAGATCACTTGAGGTCAAGAGTTTGAGACCAGCCTGGTCAACATGGTGAAACCCTGTCTCTACTAAAAATACAAAAAGTTAGCCGGGCGTGGTGGTAGGCGCCTGTAATCTCAGCTACTTGGGAGTCTGCAGCAGGACAATCAATTAAACTCAAGAGGCGGAGATTGCAGTGAGCCGAGATTGCACCGTTTGCGTTTCGCCATGTTGCCCAGGCTGGTCTCAAACTCTTGGCCTCAAGTAATCCACCCATCTCGGCCACACAAAGTGCTAGGATTACAGGCATGAGCCACTGCTCCCGACCTTGGCTTCCTTTCCTTAGCATGATGTTTTCGAGGCTCATCCACACTGTAATAGTGTAGCATGTATCACTATTTCATTCCTTTTTATGGCTGAATAATAATTCACTGTATGCATAGATCACATTTATCCATTCATCATTTGATGGATATTTGGGTTATTCCACCTTTTGACTTTTGAAATAATGCTGCTATGAACATGCATGTACAAGTATTTCTTTGAGCACATGTTTTCAGTTCTTTTGGCTATATACCTAAGAGTGTAATTCTCGAGTCCCGTGTTAATTCTATGTTTAACTTTTTAGGAACCACCAAAATGTTTTTCACAGTGGCTGAATTATTTTATATTCCCAGCAGTCATGTAAGAAAGTTCTAATTTCTCCACATCCTATTCAACAATTCTTATTTTCCATCTTGAAAAAAGTATCGCCATCCTGGTAGATGTGAAATAGTACTTATTGTTTTGATTTGCATTTTTCTAATAGCTAATGATGTTGAATACCTTTACATGCATGCATATCTTCATTGTTGACATGTCTATTCAAATCCTTTGCTTATTTCAAAAATGGAGTTGCCTTTTCTTGATGTTTTTTTCTGAATTTTTAATATGTTCCGGATATTAGACAATCAGATACATGATTGGCAAAGGTTTTTCTCCCATTCTGTTTTCTTTTCACTTTCTTGATAATGTCCACTGATCCACAAAAGTTTTCAATTTCAATGAAGTCCCATTTATCTTTTTTACTTTTGTTGCCTGTGCTTTTTGTGTCATATTCTAAGAATCCAATGCCAAATACAAATACATGATTTACCCCTATGTTTTGTTCTAAAAATTTTACAATATTCACTCTTACATTAATGTTTTTGATTCATTTTGAGTTAATCTTTGTGCATAGTATTTGGTATGACGTCGGAGTCCAACTTCATTCTTTGGCATGTGGATAACCAGTTACCCTAGCAGCATTTCCTTAAGAAAAGATTCTTTCCCCATAAATGACCTTGGCACTCTTGTTGAAAATCAATTTAGCATAGGCTGACCCCCACAGACTCAGGCTCCAGCCTTGCCCTTGCAGTCCCAGGCTCCAGGTCACCCCTGTACATTGTCTTCAGCTCCAACCCAGTGCCAGTCCAGCCCCCACAGACTCAGGTTTCAGGCCCACCTCATCACCAGGCAGGCCCTGGTTGTCCCAGGCTCCAGACTGGCCCTATGGCCAGGCCGCTCTCATATGGAAATGTACCTGTGGCAGCTCTGGCACCGGGTGTAGGTGGGATTCTGCTCAGGGCTCCGCCACTGTGGCTGCATCAAGGGCAGGCACGCAGCTCGCCAGACCTCCAGAGCTCATCTGAGCTGAGTGGCAGGACAAGGCAGGAGGGGATCTAAGGCTCTCCAGCCAGACCCCACATTCCTCTTGATGGGAGAGGAGGCTTGAGGGAAAAGCAAAAGGGGGTCACTGAATGAGGGGAGGGGCTCAACCTCCTCCTCTCCAGTGGGGCCCAGGTGGATTCCTCTCATCTGAGGAGCCTCGGATTCTGCACTTACATCCCCTAGAACCAGAAGGCTCCGCCCGACCATGCAGTGTACCATGGGCCTAGGGTGTACATGTTACAGCCCCATTATTGTGCAGAAGGTGGTCTGAATGTGGAACCGAGGTGGTGTGCTGGGAGGCGGGACTGGCAAAAGCCAGCCACTGAGGGATGGATTCACGCCTTCCACGACTCCGTCCAGGGGCCTCTCCCCTTCCACACCATGTCGACCATGGCCCATGCCCCCGGGGCAGTGACCGTGGCTGGAGTTCTGCCCCCACCAGAACCTGCCTAGATGTCTCCGGTGGCAAAAACCCAAGCTGGAGAGCCCCTGACACACGTCTTCCCCCAGACACCAGCCCACTGTGTTATCCCCCCAAGAAACCACCACCTGTGTCAGGGTCAAAGCCTTGGCCCGAGGAGTCAAGCCCATCCTCTCCGGTGAGGGGTTAGATTCGGATGGGGTAGGTCCCCACCAGCGTTGGCTTCCAGGTCTGAGGTCTGTGACTGACCCACCACGTGCGTGGTGGTCCCCCTCGCTGAGCTCACACCATGAGCCTGGCAGGGAGACACCGTGAGGGTAGGGGGGAAGGCAGATACCGAGCCCAACCAGCTGTCCCAGGGCAGTCCCTCTTTCCCACTTTCCACCCTCTCTGTGCGTATCTTGCCCGTGTCTTGATTAGCGGGCATTGTGGCGCCCTCCCACAGGAGCTCCCCACTTCCTAGATGAGGCACCAACCAGCAACTCTGAGGTATTATCACTGTACCCACACACGGGAGTGCTGAGATATCCCATCCATCCCTCGGAGGACTGGGAGCCTACTGTGGCACCTCCAGCATTCTGAGAGCCCCGACACCCGTCCCTGTGTTTGGAGACATCCCCTTCGTCCCACTCCACACCCTCCTAGGTGTTAGAATTGAACAAAACCTCTTGCGAAAGGTAAATCCCAGCCCTGCTATTGGGAATTCGATCCTTCACAGATCCCTCACCAGTGTTTCCACTCCGTGAATCGGTCCATTCTCGCTCAAGGGACAGCACCCACGGTTAATTTGATTCCCAAGCAGGTGCTAGCAGGGGCATACTCACGCACGCGCGCGCGCGCGCACGCACACACACACACACACACACACACACACGCTAACCTTGAATGGTACCTGCATTTCTATTCTTTTCGTCTGTTCGCAACACCCCGTCTCTTGGCAATGGGAGCAGGCAGAACCTACACACACCTCCTCAATGGAACCAGAATCTGTGCCCGAATCTGGGGCCTGCCCAGCCCAGGATGCCGGCTGAAGGAACGAGGCGATCTCAACTGTCAGGGAGGGTGAAGGCAGAAGAGAGAGCTCGAGGAAATCTCGTGTGACCTCAGGAGGCAGTCTGGAAGACTGACCAGGGACACGAAAATATTACGTCCACAAAAACCTGCAGCCTTGGGGGTGGTGAAATGATATTTCACAGGGACCATCGAAGACCAGCCAGGCCTAGCATCCACACTTGCCCTGGAAAGCAGCTGGCCATTTTCAAATCAAGGGTATGGAGCTCACCGGCTGCAGAAGGAGCTGCTGGCCACCTATAGACCAAGGATATGGAAGCCACCTTCTGTGTAGGTGCCTGCGAGCAGTTTCCACCAGGTTGGTCCACAGGCGCTGGAACAGACTCAGTGCCCCCACCTCCAACCAAGAGACTATCTTGCCCTTTTCTTCCACACTCCATGTACCTTCCCTTTGACTCAGGCACCCACCGGGATGTGGCTTCTGCCTCCACATGGCTGCTGAAAGTAAAGAGGGAGATTTGGTAACTGAGGTTCAAAGGTGAGGACTAAGATAAGCTGAGAATGTCACGCAGGTTACTGGCCCAGATGACCTGACTGTGTGCATGGTGGCACTGGAGGGAAATAATGGCTCCAGAAACAGGACTGGGCTCCGTCGTGTTCCTCAACAGCACGGAAATAACCATGCAGGAAAGGCCACAGGCGTCAAGTCACGGGGGGAGAGCAAGGATGCTCATGATGGAAAGGACGGTGACAGGACAAACAGGGACAGTGAACTGCAGGAGGAAAGGTGAGATAGACAGGGGTTCTCAAAGGAGGCCAGCAGTTCCTGCTGAAGGGGAGAGAGAATAGCACTGAAGAAGGGGACCTGAGAGACCCCAAAGTGGGAGGAGAAAAGGAGGGACCATGAGCAAGGCGTGTAGGAGAAAGGCAGGAAATGCTGCTGTGGCTGGGCAGGGTCCCCACAGCACCTAGACCCAGGGCACTATGGTGAGCCTGAGTGCAGGGCTGCTGCTCAGAGGCCGGCCCAGATGCTCTGCAGGGAGAGGGCCCGCCACAGAGCGCCAGGGGAACTGTTCTTCCAGCGCAAGGGAACGGAGCAACACCCGGCACACCCCAACACTCCCAACAATCACAGAGAGGGCAGACCACAGACCGCAGAATATGAGAACGACTTTATTTCAAACTGCTTTCAACTGCATTGGGAAGTATGCAAATGCAGTGGAAGAGCAGAAGCCCTGGCTAAGGAGGGTAAGGAGGAAACTCGCTTGGCTGCAGCCCCGGATGCTGGCTCCAACCTGTGAAACAGAGCAGGCTCAGGGACTGGCCCCCAGCCAGGGCCAGCACACAGCCCTCCTAAGCTGCCGGGACTGTGGGAAGGGGCATGGTGTGTGCAACACTCACTTCAAAGCTCCTGGAACTTGTCACTGAAGAACTGCATGGCTGCTGAAACAGAGAGGCAGACCCGGGCACTCCAGACCCAGGGAAACAGAAATCCACCCCCTGCCCGCGTGGGGAATCACCTAGCCTTGCAACCAGAAACCCCTCCAGCCCTGGTACTGACTCACCCACCCGTCACCTGAATTAAATGTGGAAATGCCTTCTAAGCGGGAAAGTGGTTCTCAGGTGTTGGGCCATCCCAGAACCGTTCATTCAGAACGTGTTTCAAAGACAGATAAGCCAGCCAGCAAGCAAAAACCGTACAAGCCGTACCAGGCAGCAGTCAAAGGGAAAACACATGCGGTATCTCTAACTCTCCTAACAGAAGGAGAGTTCTGGGACTCGTGGACTAAGTGTACACGGAGTTCAGACGACACACTGCTGTCTGTGCACACCCCTAGCTGGAAAGACACAGAAGGCTCCAGGGCCGGGCTTTCCTTCATTCTCTTCCCCAAAGGAAAGTCAGTCCCAGTGACGCCACCTGTACCTACAGCCCACTCCCGCCCCCCACGCCTGCAGAAAGACACCGCTGTCCATCCCTGTCCCAGCCAGGGCTCCATCATACCTAGTTGCTGTGTAAGGTCCTCAATTTCCCTCTGCAGCCGGATGCACTAGGCCGGCAGACGCCGGAGGAAGAGAAATGGTTAGTCAATTCTGGCCTCCTCTCTCCTCGTCTTCCCTGTCTCCCTCAGCCCTGACGGCCCCCATAGCCTGCAGCCCAGTGGCGAGGTGGGTTGGCATGAAACCCTCAATGTAAGAGAGGCATCCTCTCTCTCTGGGGTGCAGAAGGTGGTGATGGGGCAGGGCGGGGGGACACAAAAATCAGTTTAACCTGGACACGGATCCCACTGTCTAACATGGACTTCTATTTCTAGGAGCCACACGAAGCATTACCCGAGGACAAACCCTGGGCTCCCGGGGGCCAGCGGAGGCCTGCTGCCATTCTCCAGGGCTGGGGCCCAGCACGCCTCTCCCACTGGGACCGACCTCTAGGTCCTCCCACTTGTCAGCCCACCCTTCGGCAGCGGCGCCTTCTGGGGACGGCTGTCCTTGGACACTGGGTGGCGGCACAATGGCGGCTGGTTCATCAGCCAGGTAGGACGAGTAGTCCACAACGTCCCCTTGGTCGTCAACTGGGGTGCCAGGCCGGCCTTCCTGGCCCCAGAGCACCACCTTTCCCTGCTCTATCAATTCGCTCTCAGACTGGAAGCTGAAAACCTTGGGATCTGTGAACCCGCTCTGGCCCTCGAGGCTGCCTGGCGCCCCCAAATCGAGGCCGTGGCCCTGGCCCTGTGGGGCTCTGGGGCTGGCCACGCAGGAGCCAGCCTGCTCGCCACCCTCCAGGTCGAAACCAGCCCCACAAACGGATACCTTGTCGGGGGAGCTCATGGCGCCAGTCCGGGCAGCCTGGGCTGTGGGGAGACGGTCGTCCCAGTAACGGTGGAAGGGTAGAGCCGAGTCCAGCCAAGCCCAGCGGACTGGGCCACGCAACAGGAACAGCGAGGCCTTCGGGACACCGCCACCCTCATCCCAGGCGGAAGTAGGAGATGTCCCCGACAGCCCGTGGCTTCCGCACGCGCACTTGACGCCAGTGCCGCGACTTCTCATTGGTCTCCCTCTACCAACCAGCGTGCCCTTTGTTGGTAGCGGCCTCTGGGCTTTAACCAATCGGAACACGGACTCTTGGTTGGCCCCGATGCCAGTCATTTGACTGGGTGGCTGCCCTCTGGTCTTGTCTTGGGGCCAGGGGTGCACTGGAGCTCTCAATCCACCTCCTTCTTGCTCTCCTGCTGCCTCTGGCCAGGAACCTACTTTGCAATTGATTTGCTTTCTAAGAAACTGATTTGCTTTCCAGGAAACTGATTTGCTTTCCAGGAAACTGATTTGCTTTCCAGGAAACTGATTTGCTTTCCAGGCTCACCAGGGCGAGTATTAAAGGACCAGCGAGTAGGCAAGGCTAGGAGCAAAACTGCAAATTTATTTTTTTGGTCACCCAGCTTCAGGGAAGAAGGTGTGGAGGGTGAGGTCTGTCGGCGTCCAGCTAAGGAGGCCGAGAGAGTCGCCTGGTGGAGCTCTGCGGCAGAGTTCCTATAGTCCCCAGGAGTGGGGGCTGAGGAAGTGCGCGCAGCTGCGCCCCTCCGGGAGCGGCTTTTATGTCCTGGGCCTGGGAGTGGGCGGGCAGTGGGCGGGACATAGGCGGGTCGGGGGCGGGCGGTAGGCGTGGCTAGGCGGGTTCCGGTTTTTCTCCGTCGGAGGTCGGGTTGCGCCTGAGCAGTCGACCTGTGTCTTTCCCGGGCGCGGGAAAGTTGACGGTGACGAACCCGGAACTGCGCCATCTTGCCTCCATTCGTCCAAACAGCAATGAGACCTCCTCTGTGCACCAGGTGCTTCGCGTGCAGCACAACATTTACTCTCCCAAGCCGATGAGCTGGGGGAAGGTCTCCCCTTAATCCCCGCCTTACAGATGGGTCACTGGGGCTCAGATATGTGGCTCTCCTTGGAAAGTAGGTGCCCGGCCAGAGGCGGAAGGACAGAAAGAAAGAGGTGATCAGCAGCTACAGTGCCCCCTGGCCCCAAGACCCAAACAGAGTGCAGCCACCCAGTCAAATGATGGGCATCGAGGCAAACCAAGAGCCTGTGTCCCAATTGGTTAAAGCTCAGGCACCTCGCCCTACAAAGGGAGCGCTGATTGGCAGACGGGGACCAATGAGAAGGTTCAGTGCTGGCGCCAAGGGCGGAGGAAGCCGGGGACATCTGGTACTTCCGCCTGGGGTGAGGGTGGTGGTGTCCGGAAAGCCTCACTGTTTCTGTCGCGTGGCCTGCTCAGCTGGGCTTGGCTGGGCTCAGCTCTCCCCTCCAGCCATTACCAGGACGACCGTCTCCCCACAGCCGAGGCTGCCGGGACTGGCGCCATGAGCTCCCCCGACAAGGTATCCGTTTGTGGGGCCGGTTTCGACCTGGAGGGTGGCAAGCAGGCTGGCTCCCACACAGCCAGCCCCCGAGCCCCAGGGGACCACAGCCACGGCCTCAATTTGGGGGTGCCGGGCAGCGGCGACGGCGAGGGAGAGAGCGGGTTCACAGATCCCGAGGGCTTCAGTTTTGAGTCTGAGAGCGAATTGATAGAGCAAGGAAGGGTGGTGCTCTGGGGCCGGGAAGGACGGCCAGGCACCCCGGTCGATGACCAGGGGGACGTTGTGGACTACTCATTCTACCTGGCTGAAGAAGCAGCCGCCATCGTGCCGCCGCCCAGCGTCCAGGGACAGCCGTTCCCAAAAGGCGCCGCTGCTGAGGGGTCGGCTGACAATTGGGCGGACCTGGGGGTCGGTCCCAGTGGGAGAGACGCGCTGGGCCCCAGCCCCGGAAAACGGCAGCAGGCCTGTGCCGACCGTCTCCACCTCTGTGGTCCTGGGCCAGTGCGGGCCTGGAAGAACCCGGAAAGGGGCTCGAAGAGCAGATGGAGCCTCCGCATGGATCCCCAGCAGCCCTCTGCGAAAGGCCCCACCAGGATGTCTACCCACGACTCTGATTCCGCAGATGAGAGCAGCGGCTTACCACTGATGAGGGTGGGCATTCGCGGCAGCGAAGGAAGCCAGGCCAAGCCCGGCAGCCCCAAGAAGCCAGCAGACACATCCAGACACACAGGCTTCCACTGCAAGGAGAGTTACCTGCCCGTGCCGGGCCGTTTCCTGACCTCTGCTCCCCGCGGACTCACTCCAGTCATGGAGAGGCCAGCTGTGGGAGAGCTGGAGGACTCTCCCCAGGAGAAAATGCAGAGCAGGGCCTGGGGAAAGGTGGAGGCCAGGCCCAGCTGCTCAGGAGCTGCCACTGCAGGGGCCGTGCCCCAGGGCCTTTCAAGGAGGAAGATGGCCCAGGGGAAGAAGTCCCCAGGAGGTGCCTCTCAACTGGCTCTGGGAGAGCCTTTCCTGCCTGCGGAAAGAGACTCTCAGCCACTCCCCCGGAGCCGGCCACCTTCCCACCATTCTCCGGTGTGCGGCCACACGGGATGTCCAAGAAACCACAAAAGCCTAAGCACAGCAGCCCTGGGAAGAAATCTGCAGGAAGGAAGACCAGGGAAGTCCCAGGTTTTGGCCAGTGAAGATAATGACCCAAATAGACATGAGGTCCCAAAGGCCCAAGTGAGTAGACCCTTCTCGCCCTCCTCTCCCTCTTTACCCTCCTCCCCCCACGCCTCCTCTCTTCCAGCACACACCTGTTTACCCATGTCCCCTCTGTCCCTTGCTCAAGGGTTGTCGTCGGGAGCCTAGGGACCCTAGAATGCCCGATGGGGGTCTTCATCATAGGGGCACACGTTAAAGGGGGCACTTCTTGTGTGATGGCCGTGCCTCCGGACACTGCAGGAGTCCTGCCTCTGCCCGCAGAGAGGAGCTGGGAGGGAAGGCAGGGCTGGCAGCTGGTTTGGATCGGGTGATGCCTTAAAGTGTGGGCCTCAAAGCTAGGGTGTCTAGGATCATCACCTTCCCGATTCCTCCTTCCCTAGCTGTTGCCCGACCCACCTGGCAGGCGGCCTGGGCTATCTCAGTGTCCCCAGTGTTTTCCCTGGCTGGGCTCTGCCTCCTGGCCTGGGGCTGACTGAGAGAGAAAGTGCTAGTGAGATTAGGCTCCGGAGTCTCCACCTTACCACAACCCCTTCCCACATGTACTCATCGCCTGCCCCCACCGCCAGCCCGACTCAGAAATTTCTGTTTTAGCTTCCCACACACAGGCCAGGGCTGCCTCGCCTGTCCATGCGTCGTGGAGAACTCAGCAGTGGTGACCCCAACATCAGAGCGCCCCAAGTTCCAGGAACTTCAGAGCCCTCGGCCTACAGCCTGGGAGGCCTCCTGCCCAGACGTCATGCACCCTCTGGTGAGTCTTGCAGGTTTGATAGGGGTGGAGGGGAGAGGGGTCGGGAGGGAAACCTCTGGCTCTGTCGCTTATGGGGGCTCAGGAAGTTGTTCCCACACTTCCCTGCCCACCTAGGCAGCTGTCCCACGGGAAACGGGGTGTCGACAGGGCTGGCTTTAAGCCACATCGTCCTCTCTGAGTGGGGTTTGTGGGGTTTGTGTGGTGGGGGGCCATTTGGAGCAGTGCCCCAAACTCCAACTCTGGAAGGAGACTTTCGGTGGTACAGAGCCCTTTTCTGTTAAGTCCTGCTCACCCACACTGGCCCTCCCAGGGCCTGGCTGTGGCTGCCGCGCTGCTGGAGTCCAACCCGGAGTCACAACGCTAGGGCAGATGGGCTCACGCTGGGGAACAGTGAAGGCAGCCCCAGAGTGGGGTTGGAGTTGCTGGGCAGAGCAGGGGCAATGTGTTGCCAGCAGAGGGTGATGCTGCCTCACTTTAGACCCTGCTGGGGTCTTTTCCACCTCACTGGGAGGCTTGGAAGCTGGATTTTGTGTTCTCTTTCAGGTGACCAGCAGCCGCCTGTCCATCCCCAAGACCAGAAAGGCAGCAGCAGCCCCCGGGAGCCCAGGACTGTCCTCGGGTAATGCTTTGTGTGGCTCCTAGAAATAGAGGTCCACACTAGATGGTGGGATCCGTGTCTAGGTTAAACTGATTTCTGCGTCCGCCGCCCCCCCCCCGCCCCCACCGCCACACGTCTCCACCTTCTGCACCCCACGGAAAGAGGGTGCCTCCTTTCCATTGAGGGTTCTGTGCCAACCCACCTCGCCACTGGGCTGCAGGCTATGGGGGCTGCAGGGAGGCTGGGGAGAGAGGAGGCCAGAATTGACTAACCATTTCTCTTCCTCTGGTGTCTGCTGGTCTAGTGCATCTGGCTGCAGAGGGAAATTGATGAACTTACACAGCAGCTAGGTATGATGGAGCCCTGGCTGGGAAGGGATGGACAGCGGTGTCTTTCTGCAGGTGTGGGGGGCAGGGTGGGCTACAGGTACAGGCAGCATCTCTGGGACTGACTTTCCTCTAAGGAGGAGAATCAAGCCGACCTGGCCCTTCTGTGCCTTCTCAGCTAGGGGTGTGCACAGATAACAGTGTGTCATCTGAACTCCGTGTACACTTTGTCCACGAGTCCCAGAACTCTCCTTCTCTTAGGACGGTTAGAGATACTGCCGCTGTTTCCCCTTTAACTACTGCCTGGTACCACTTGTATGGTGTTTGCTTGCTGGCTGGCTTATCTGTCTTTGAAACATGTTCTGAATGGTACTGGGATGGCCCAGCACCTGAGAACCACTTTCCCGCTTAGAAGGCATTTCCACATTAATCCAGGTGGACGGGTGGGTGAGTCAGTCCCAGGGTTGGTGGGGTTTCTGGTTGCAGGACTGGGAAGTTCCCCACTGGGGCATGGGATGGGTTTCTGTTTCCCTGGGTCTGGAGCACCCGTTCTGCCTCTCTGTTTTCAGCGGCCGTGCAGCTCCTCGCTGACAAGATCCAGGAGCTTTGAAGTGAGTGTTGCACACACCATGTCCCTTCCCACAATCCCGGTAGCTTAGGAGGGCTGTGGGCTGGCCCTGGCTGGTGGCCCGTCCCTGAGCCTGCCTCTGTTTCACAGGTTGGAGCCAGCATATTCCTACCAGACAAACAGCTGCCACCTTTGATGCTGTTAAGCCAGGGCTTCCTCTCTTGCACTGCATTTGCCCCCTTCCCAACGCAGTTCAAAGCAATTTGAAATAAAGTTGTTCTCATATTCTGTGGCCTGTGGTCTGCCCTCTCTGCGATTAGTTGGGAGTGTTGGGGGTTGCAGGGTGTTGCCCGGTTCATTGGCGCTTGAAGAACAGTTCCCCTGGGGCCCTGCGGGGCACCTGGGCCGGCCCCCTGAGCAGCAGCCCTGCACTCGGGCTCACCATAGTGTCCTGGGTCTAGGTGCTGTGGGGGCCCTGCCCAGCCACAGCAGCATTTCCTGCCTTTCTCCTACACGCCTTGCTCATGGTCCCTCCTCTTCTCCTCCCACTTTGGGTTCTCACAGGTCCCCTTCTTCAGTGCTATTCTCCCTCCCCTTCAGCAGGAACTGATGCCTCCTTCCAGAACCCCTGTCTCGCTCACCTTTCCTCCTGCGGTTCACTGTTTCTGTTCTGCCCTCTCACCATCCTTTCCATCGTGAGCATCTTTGCTCTCCCCCGTGGCTTGATGCCGGTGGCCTTTCCTGCATGTTATTTCCATGCTGTTGAGGAACACGACGGAGCTCGTCCTCCTCCCGCCCCTCAGGGACCCAGTCTCCTTTCTTGAGCCGCTATTGTCCCTCCGGTTGCCACCATCCACAGGGTCAGGTCATCTGGGGCAAAAACCCGCTTGGCATCCTCAGTTCCTCTTAGCCCTCACCTTTGAACCTTAGTTACCAAATGCTGTCAGAATCTCCTCCTTAGCTACAGTAGGCAGGTGGAGACAGAAACCACATCCTGGTGGGAAGCTGAGCCAAAGGGAAGATACATGGAGTACGGAAGAAGAAGAAAAGGGCAAGATAGTCGCTGGTTGGAGGTAGGGGCACTGAGTCTGTTCTGGTGCCTGCGGGCCAACCTGGTGGAAACTGCCCGCCGGTAGCTACGCGGAAGGCAGCTTCCACATCCTTGGTGTCCATTCGCAGCCAACAGCTCCTTCTGCAGCCGGTGGGCTCCATACCATTGATTTTGAAAATGGCCAGCTGGTTTCCAGGGCAAGTGTGGATGCTAGGCCTGGCTGCTCTTTGATGGTCCCCGCGAAATACCATGTCACCACCCCCAAGGCCAACAGGTTTTTTGTGGACGTGATTTTTTTTTGTGTCCCTGGTCAGTCTTCCCAACCACCTCTCGAGACCACAGGAGATTTCCTCAAGCTCCCTGTTCTGCCTTCCGCCTCCATGACGGTTGGGATTGCCTCCTTCCTTCAGCCAGAATCCTGGGCGGGGCAGGGTCCCAGATTTGGGCACAGATTCCGATTCCAGTGAGGAGGTTGTGTGTAGTTCTGCCAGCTCCCATCGCCAAGAGACAGGGGTGTTGAACAAAGAGAGGAGAAATACAGATACCATTCAAGGTTAGCGTGTGTATGTGTGTGTGCGTGCACCTGCAAGCACCCGCTTGGGAATCAAATCAATCTGGGTGATCTCCGTTGAGGGAGAATGGGCTGATTCACGGAGTGGAAGAAGTGGTGAAGGATCCGTGAAGGATCGAATTTGCTAAAGCAGGGCTGGGATCTACCTTTCACAAGAGGTGTTCAATCTAACACCTAGGAGGGCGTGGAGTGGACGAAGGGGACATCTCCAAACATAGGGACGGGTGTCGGGGCTCTCAGGATGCTGGAGGTGCCACAGTAGGCCTGCTGATCCTCCGTGGCACAGATGGGATGTCTCAGCACTCCCGTGTGTGGGTGCAGTGATAATACCTCAGAGTCGCTGGTTGGTGCCTCATCTAGGAATTGGGGAGCTCCCGTGGGAGGGTGCCATGACACCCGCTAACCAAGACATGGGCAGGACGCCCACAGAGAGGATGGAAAGCGGGAAAGAGGGACTGCCCTGGGACAGCTGGTCGGGCTCGGTATCTGCCTTCCACCATACTCCCTCTGTGTCTCCCTGTGGGCCCATGGTGTGAGCTCAGTGAGGGGGACCATCACGCACGTGGTGGGACAATCACAGGCCTCAGACCTGGAAACAAACGCTGGTGGGGGCCTACCCCATCGGACTCCAACACCTCCCCTGTGAGGGTTGGCTTCATTCCTCGGGCCAAGGCTTCGACCCTGACACAGGTGGTTGTTTCTTGGGGGGGATAACACAGTGGGCTGGTGTCTGGGGAAAGACATGTGTCAGGGGCTCTCCAGCTTGGGTTTTTGCCATCAGAGACATCTACGCAGGTTCTGGTGGGGGCGGAACTCCAGCCCCAGTCATTGCCCCGGGGGGCATGGGCCATGGTCGACAGGGTGTGGAAGGGGAGAAGCCCGTGGACGGAGTCGTGGAAGGCGTGAACCCATCCCCCGGTGGCTGGATTTGCCAGTCCCGCCTCTCAGCACACCACCTCGGTTCCCTATTCAGACCACTTCCCGTGCAATAGTGGAGCTGTAACATCTACACCCCAGGCCATGGTCGGACGGAGCCTTCCCGTTCTAGGGGAAATAAGTGCAGAATCTGAGGCTCCTCGGATTAGAGGAATCCACCTGGGCCCCAGTGGAGAGGAGGAGGTCCAGCACTTCCCCTCATTCAGTGTCCCGCTTTGTCTTTTCCTTCAATCCCTCCCACCAAGAGGATTGTGGGGTCCGGCCTGGAGAGCCTTAGACCCCCTCCTGAACTGTCCTGCCACTCAGCTCAGACGGGCTCCGGAGGTCTGGCGACCTGCCTGCCTGCTCTCGATGCAGCCACAGTGGCGGAGCCCTGAGCAGAATCCCACCTACACCCGGTGCCAGGGCTGCCACAGGTACATTTCCATATGAGACCTCTTACTCTGTTGGCAGAAAAGAGCGTCTCCTCTTCAGACTCCAGCTAGGGCCGAAGGTGTGTGAGTCTCCTAGCACGCCCGCCAGCCACAGTCCCCAAGGGTGGCCTTCCAGGCTGTGGCGGAGGCCCAGGGTACGGCACATGGAGATGTGGGATGGCAGTCATAGGATCATGGTGGTCATGGTGAGTAACAGCCATGAACTTTAGCCCGCCTGGAATACACTCCTGGGTGAACTCGGACAACCTCATGCACA
>NC_044555.1:67613297-67702583 GCF_007565055.1 Rhinopithecus roxellana | reverse complement strand
GCTTGTTAATAATACAGATTCCAAGCCTTACTCTCAGAGATTCTGTTTCACTATGTTTGGAAAGTCCCTCAGATTTTGACAGACAGCAATGTTTGGAAATAATTGACCTAAGTGACATCATCTGCTCAGACTCCCTAGCCAGACTGTCTCAGACCAAAGCCTCCACTTTTAACAGAGCCACTCCTCAACCCTCCGAAGGAAAGGTTTACTTACCTTCTGCACACAGGAACTAGACAGACATTTGATAACATATTTTCACTATTTGATATCTCTGAATTTTCCAAATGACATGGAAACTATGAACAGGTTAGGTACATAGTGTGTACTCAATAAAGATCTGGGAGCTTGACTGGCATTTCAGAGAAAAGGTAAGCACATCTGCTAAACTCCTCAATTAAGGCCAAATCACTAGAAAAGCTTCAGAGGAATAGGTAGTAAGTCAGTTAGAGATTTTTACAAATTCATGTGCCTATGAACCAGTTTTGAAAGACAAGAAAGTAGATTGTGATAATCATTGGTCATTCATGCCCTCTTATGCATAGATGGAAATATTAATAATCATAAACTGCAAGTTACTGAGCATTGACTATACCAGTGTAACAATCCTTGTAATGTTGTCAATTATATTCATACTATATACAAGTAAAATGATCTCAGAGAGGGTAAGTTTTTTTTTTTTTTTTTAAAGTCACACAGCTAATAAGGAATATTCCTTACTAGCTGAGTCAGTCTTCCAACAAAATTGGTGTCTTTCTAAAGCCCAGGACATATTACTACTGCAATGACAGGAGAGTTCTTTAGAAATGCAAGCCCTTTTCTTCATCTTTTGATTGGCATACTATGCAACAGACTCATTTCTTCCAGAAGAAGGTATTCATCAGATCAGCATATCTACAGAGTAAAACTAGAGCTTTGTCTGTGGAATGGCACCCTAGGAAAAGGTAGAGCCTAAGAATCTCTACCTGGAAGCAAAGCATGATTAAAAAGGCACAGCCAGACAGGTTTATCTACTCAAAGGATTCTTCTTTGCTAACAAGACTTTGGACTATTGGACTAAAAGGTGTTGTTTTAAGCCCTTTCAGGAAGCCTGCTCTGTGTGTGTGTGTGTGTGTGTGTGTGTGTGTGTGTGTGTGTGTCTGTGTGTGTGTGTTTTAGGGGTAGGAGGTAGGGAAGATGAGATCTAGGAATAGGAATACAATCCCTTTTATCATCATCAATTCATCTTGTCAAAGAACAAAGGTATTTCTTACAACATCCTTCCCAGCCTCAGTCTTCTTTCCCCCACATTTACATAATCTCCTTCACTTGCCAGTGTAATTCAAAGAAGAAGTCAGGATAGGTAAGAATAACAGCTACAAAACATTGCTTTTCAGGGATTGCAAATAGAACTACCTTCAAAGAACAACAGACAGTATTTTGTCTCATTTTTCCTACAGTTGGGAACCTCAGACTCACTAAAATGGCCCAGAACTTATCTAAATATCATCTACTCCAATAGCCTCTTAATACTAAATGCCCAAGGCATAAGAGTATAACACAACTATAAATGTCTTTGGCAATGCTCTCTTAAAGGATACAAAAGATATAGTACCATAGAAATATATGGCCCTTTCTTTGTGAAAGGAAATAGCACTTTTCAATTGCACCCCCACATTTCTGAGAATAAAATAAGGGCTTTTCATCAAGAATAATGAACAACAGAAAGGATTTCAAGAATACATGTAGTTCTAGTCCTCAGGTTGAAAATAGAATTAAAAAAAAATCTAGAAACATTTACCCTTCTTCAAAAATCCAGATTGGCTCTTTAAAAATTATTCTTCTTCAAAAAATTGATAAGTAATAACATACCCTTTGACCTGGCAAAGGCAGATGTTATGTTTTCACTACCATGGCATGTTTATTAAATAAAATTTTATGCTTCTGGTCTCTAGCTTGAAAAATGAACAAGTTGTACACTTTAGACGTTTTTATTTTGCTCTTAGTAGTAAAAACTAGGTTTTTTTCACTAATACTGAACTTTATTGATTTTTTGTTCAGTCCATATTTTTTCCATGTCGACAGCCCTTGACATGAATGTTTCTCCACCTCTGCTCTAGATGGACCAAAGCCCACACAGTGGGTTTGCTTCTGATTTGTCACAAGCACAAATGAAATGAGAGGAAAATGTCTGGAGGAAAAAATAAGCAAGCATTTCATTTGGTATTCCGTTGAGAAAACTTTAGAGGCAGCACTATAGTAGAAATAATATGGCACAAAGAGTCTGGTGACATGACTTCTAGTCCCAATTCTTCCACTCTCTGGATGTATCATCAAATATACAGTACTTTCTTTCCTTCTATGTGGTTTATTTTCCTCATCTTTAATAATGAAGTGAGAGTGAGCCAAGAAAATGGAAGGAAAAGAGAGGCAAGGAGAGGCAATTAGACTAGGAGGTCTCTAAAGTCAAGCTCTAACATACCTTGAGGCCTCAGAGTTTAAGATCAAGCAAAAAAATAAAGGAAGAAAGCTCAGCCTAAACACACTAGGTGCACTCTAGGCAAAGAAGAAATAGCTCCTAACCTCCATTTGCAGGTCCCAAAAAATATCTCACAGCCCTACAGCTATTCATTTTCTTAAAGTAACCAGACTTCAACGTGCCACCCAGCCAAACTTGACAAGGACAGGGAGGATCTGATAGTGACATTTTCTAATCCCTGCTACCTATGTGTTTTCTATTGAATAATTCACTGCCAAATCCAACTGTAATGGCCTGCACTATACCAAAGTGGGCTGGCCAGGATTCCTCAAAATAAATTAGCACATTATCTCCTTTGCAGTAAGTCTGCCAAGATTCTTCTCTCAGCTCTGTAGTTCAACAGTTCCTGTGTCAGTTCCTGACCAGGACTGGGTGGCCCACATGTCAATCAGCATGAGCTTTTCTCTGGCTCTGCTATCTTTCTCCTGTGGTGGAAGTTTCCTGCCCTCAAACATCAGACTCCAGGTTCTTCAGTTTTGAGACTTGTACTGGCTCTCCTAGCTCCTCAAGCTTGCAAACAGCCTATTGTGGCACCTTGAGATCATGTAAGCTAAATCTTTATAAACTACATATATGTGTAAATATGTATATGTATATATGTATATGTATATATACACACACATACACATATATACATATATATGTGTATATATATATATATATATACATATACACACGTGTGTGTGTGTGTGTGTGTGTATGCATTTTACACTCCTGATTCACCACTCAGGAAAGGCAAAAAGTTTAGTGACTCTATACATAATACCTTTGACTATATGTGGAGAACCAAGGAACATAATGAAGCTGATTGGTTGCTCCAGTGGACAAAGTGATGAAAGAAAATGATGAACTCAGGGATTCTGTCTCCTGGCTTCAGAAGCAGATCCTGCGCCTGAAATCTGCTAAGATTGCCCTGAGTGAGAGTCATCGCCTGAAGAAACAGAGCTGAAATTGTGGAAAAACAGACACAAGCTCTCATCATGTGAGTGGCTGACCTGCACTGAAAGGTGCATGCACAGCTTCGCCACATGTCTACTGTTAAAGTGAGGGCATTGATTGGAAAAGAATGGGACCCTGTAACTTGGAATGGGGACATGTGGGAGGACCGTGATGAAGATGGAGACACTGAGTTTCTAAACTCTGAAGAAACTTCTTTGCCAAAAGGAAGAGCTTACCCATCCCCAGTAATGGCAACATCTCCTCCCTAACCCATGCTGCCATCAGCCTTTCCACCTTTATCTGAGGAGATAAATCCATTGCTGCCTGAGGCAACAGTGATGGCCTCTCCTGAGGCAGCTGCCAGGCAAAATAATGTTGATTCTCTTCAGGACCCACCCCCAACACCCCTGTTTGATTCTAGACTTATAACTAGACTGAAGTCCTTGTAGGTCCCTAGAGGTGAGGTTGGGAATGTGACCCATGAGGAGGTGCACTACACTTGAAAAGAACTGTTTGAGTTCTCTAATTTATATAAACAGAAATCTAAAGAACAAGCATGCGAATAGATACTAAGGGTGTGGGATAATGGTGGAATAAATATAGAGTTGAATCAGGCTGAATTTATTGATTTGGTCCCACTAAGTAGAGACTCTGCCTTTAATGTTGCAGCTTGTGGAGTTAAAAAATAGTTGATTTGCTTGGTTAGCTGAAATACGGATTAAAAGATGGCCCACAATGCCTGATCTCCATTGGTTTAATGTAAGGGAGGGGATCCAAAGGCTTAGGGAGATTGGGATGGTGGAGTGGACTATTCACTTTAGACATACTCCTCCTAGCTGGGAGAGTCCAGAAGATATACCCTTGTCCAATGCCTTGTGAAATAGATTTGTGAGAGCAACAGTTGCATCTTTGAAGGGCCCTTTAATTACTCTTCTCTGAATGTCAGATCTAACGTGGGAAACACAGTCAACTACAAAATTTAAATACAACGGGAATAATTGGATCCTGAGGTGCCAGGAGCCAACTGGCAGCACTCAATCACCAAATGTAAAGTAGCTGTAGGTACTGTAATAGAAAGCAGAGACAAAGTGGCAATCAGAATAGTCTGACTCCTGTAGCACTCTGGCATTGGCTAATTAACCACGGTGTCCCTAGAAGTGAAATTGATAGGAAGCCTACTGCATTTCTACTTAATTTATATAAGCAGCAGACTTCTAGGTCAAATGGACAAAAGACTAATTTGAATTATAAAGATAGAAAATCACGGCCCCTCAATCTATTTCTACTTGAGCCAGTTTGCAGATCCAGAATTCCTTGAATGAAGGGGAGGCTGGGTCCCCTTGAGGAAGGACCCAACTACATTACTGACAATTTATGCAGTGAATATTTCTCCCATCCTTCCCCAAGGACACCTCCAGCCTTTTACCTGGGTAACTATGCACTAGGAAAAGGGAAATAATCAGATATTTCAGGGACTACTGGACACAAACTCTGAGCTGACATTGATTCCAGGGGACCCAAAACATCATTGTGGTCCTCCAGTTAAAATAGGGGCTTATGGAGGTCAGGTAATTCATGGAGTTTTAGGTTAGGTCTGACATACAGTGGATCCAGTGGGTGCCCGGACTCATCCTGCGGTCATTTCCCCAGTGTCAGACTGCATAATTGGCACAGACATACTTAGCAGCTGATAGAACCCCCATGTTGGCTCCCTGACTGGTGAGGGCTACTATGGTGAGAAAGGCCAAAAGGAAGCAATTAGAGCTGCCTCTACTTAGAAAAATAGTAAATCAAAAACAATATTCCATCCCTGGAGGAATTGCAGAAATTAGTGCCACCATCAAGGACTTGAAAGAGGCAGGGGTGGTGATTCCTACCACATCCCCATTCAAAGCTCCCATCTAGCCAGTGCAGAAGACAGATAAATCTTGGAGAACGACAGTGGATTATCATAACCTTAACCAAGTTGTGACTCCAATTGAAGCTGCTGTACCAGATGTGGTTTCATTGCTTGAGCAAATTAACACATCTCCTGGTAACTGGTACGCAGCCATTGACTTGGCAAATGACTTTATCTCCGTTCCTGTCCATAACTTGCACCAGAATCAATTTGCCTTCAGTTGGCAAGGCCAGCCATATACCTTTACTGTCCCAGCTCAGGGGTATGTCCACTCTCCTGCTTCGTGTCATAATCTTATTAGGAGAGACCTTGATCACTTTTTGCTTCTGCAAGATATTACACTGGTCCATTACATTGATGACATACTGATTGGATCCAGTGAGCAAGAAGTAGCAAACACACTGGACTTATCGGTTAGACATTTGCATGAAAGATGTGAGGAAATAAATTTGACTAAAATTCAAGGACCTTCTACCTCAGTAAAATTTCTAGGGGTACAGTGGTGTGGGGCCTGTCGAGATAATCCTTCTAAGGTGAAGGATAGGTTACTGTGTTTGGCCACTCCTCGATCCAAGAAAGAGGTACAAAATCTAGTGGACCTGTTTGGATTTGGGAGACAAAACATTCTTCATCTGAGTGTGTTACTATGATCCGTTTATCGAATGACCCAGAAGGCTGCCAGTTTTGAGTGGGGTCTGGAATAGGAGAAGAGTCTGCAACAGGTCGAGGCTACTGTGCAAGCTACGCTGCCACTTGGGCCTTATGACCCAGCAGATCCAACGGTGTTTGAGGTGTCAGTGGCAGATAAGGATGCTGTTTGGAGCCTTTGGAAGGCTCCCATAGGTGAATCACAGTGAAGACCAATACGATTTTTGAACAAGGCCCTCCCATCTTCTGCAGATAACTACTCTCCTTTTGAGAGACAGCTCTTGGCCTGTTACTGGGTTTGGTGGAAACTGAACGTTTTTTTTTTTGTTTGTTTGTTTGTTTGTTTGTTTGTTTTTTCTTCTTATTATACTTTAAGTTCTAGGGTACATGTGCATAACGTGCAGGTTTGTTACATATGTATACTTGTGCCATGTTGGTGTGCTGCACCCTTCAACTCGTCAGCACCCATCAACTAGTCATTTACATCAGGTATAACTCCCAATGCAATCCCTGCCCCCCCCCCAATGATATGCCCCGGTGTGTGATGTTTCCCTTCGGTAGTCCAAGTGATCTCATGGTTCAGTTCCCACCTATGAGTGAGAACATGCGGTGTTTGGTTTTCTGTTCTTGCGATAGTTTGCAGAGAATGATGGTTTCCACCTGCAGCCATGTCCCTACAAAGGAAACAAACTCATCCTTTTTGATGGCTGCATAGTATTCCATGGTGTATATGTGCCACATTTTTTTTTTTATTATTATACTTTAAGTTCTAGGGTACATGTGCATAACGTGCAGGTTTGTTACATATGTATACTTATGTCATGTTGGTGTGCTGCACCCATCAACTCATCAGCACCCATCAATTCATCATTTATATCATGTATAACTCCCCAATGCAATCCCTCCCCCCTCCCCCCTCCCCATGATAGGCCCCAGTGTGTGATGTTCCCCTTCCCGAGTCCAAGTGATCTCATTGTTCAGTTCCCACCTATGAGTGAGAACATGTGGTGTTTGGTTTTCTGTTCTTGTGATAGTTTGCTAAGAATGATGGTTTCCAGCTGCATCCATGTCCCAACAAAGGACGCAAACTCATCCTTTTTTATGGCTGCATAGTATTCCATGGTGTATATGTGCCACATTTTCTTAATCCAGTCTGTCACAGATGGACATTTGGGTTGACTCCAAGTCTTTGCTATTGTGAATAGTGCCGCAATAAACATACGTGTACATGTGTCTTTGTAGTAGAATAATTTATAATCCTTTGGGTATATACCCAGTAGTGGGATGGCTGGGTCATATGGTACATCTAGTTCTAGATCCTTGAGGAATTGCCATACTGTTTTCCATAATGGTTGAACTAGTTTACAATCCCACCAACAGTGTAAAAGTGTTCCTATTTCTCCACATCCTCTCCAACACCTGTTGTTTCCTGATTTCTTAATGATTGCCATTCTAACTGGTGTGAGATGGTATCTCATTGTGGTTTTGATTTGCATTTCTCTGATGGCGAGTGATGATGAGCATTTTTTCATGTGTCTGTTGGCTGTATGAATATCTTCTTTTGAGAAATGTCTGTTCATATCCTTTCCCCACTTTTTGATGGGGTTGTTTGTTTTTTTCTCGTATATTTGTTTGAGTTCTTTGTAGATTCTGGATATTAGCCCTTTGTCAGATGAGTAGGTTGCAAAAATTTTCTCCCATTCTGTAGGTTGCCTGTTCACTCTGATGGTAGTTTCTTTTGCTGTGCAAAAGCTCTTTAGTTTAATTAGATCCCATTTGTCAATTTTGGCTTTTGCTGCCATTGCTTTTGGTGTTTTAGACATGAAGTCCTTGCCCATGCCTATGTCCTGAATGGTACTACCAAGATTTTCTTCTAGGGTTTTTATGGTATTAGGTCTAACATTTAAGTCTCTAATCCATCTTGAATTAATCTTCGTATAAGGGGTAAGGAAAGGATCCAGTTTCAGCTTTCTACTTATGGCTAGCCAATTTTCCCAGCACCATTTATTAAATAGGGAATCCTTTCCCCATTTCTTGTTTCTCTCAGGTTTGTCAAAGATCAGATGGCTGTAGATGTGCGGTATTATTTCTGAGGACTCTGTTCTGTTCCATTGGTCTATATCTCTGTTTTGGTACCAGTACCATGCTGTTTTGGTTACTGTAGCCTTTTAGTATAGTTTGAAGTCAGGTAGCGTGATGCCTCCAGCTTTGTCCTTTTGACTTAGGATTGTCTTGGCAATGCGGGCTCTTTTTTGGTTCCATATGAACTTTAAAGCAGTTTTTTCCAATTCTGTGAAGAAACTCATTGGTAGCTTGATGGGGATGGCATTGAATCTATAAATAACCCTGGGGAGTATGGCCATTTTCACGATATTGATTCTTCCTATCCATGAGCATGGTATGTTCTTCCATTTGATTGTGTCCTCTTTTATTTCACTGAGCAGTGGTTTGTAGTTCTCCTTGAAGAGGTCCTTTACATCCCTTGTAAGCTGGATTCCTAGGTATTTTATTCTCTTTGAAGCAATTGTGAATGGAAGTTCATTCCTGATTTGGCTCTCTGCTTGTCTGTTGCTGGTGTATAAGAATGCTTGTGATTTTTGCACATTAATTTTGTATCCTGAGACTTTGCTGAAGTTGCTTATCTGCTTAAGGAGATTTTGGGCTGAGACAATGGGGTTTTCTAAATATACGATCATGTCATCTGCAAACAGGGACAATTTGACTTCTTCTTTTCCTAACTGGATACCCTTGATTTCTTTCTCTTGCCTGATTGCCCTAGCCAGAACTTCCAACACTATGTTGAATAGGAGTGGTGAGAGAGGGCATCCCTGTCTTGTGCCAGTTTTCAAAGGGAATTTTTCCAGTTTTTGCCCATTCAGTATGATATTAGTTGTGGGTTTGTCATAAATAGCTCTTATTATTTTGAGGTACGTTCCATCAATACCGAATTTATTGAGCGTTTTTAGCATGAAGGGCTGTTGAATTTTGTCAAAAGCCTTTTCTGCATCTATTGAGACAATCATGTGGTTCTTGTCTTTGGTTCTGTTTATATGCTGGATTACGTTTATTGATTTGCGAATGTTGAACCAGCCTTGCATCCCAGGGATGAAGCCCACTTGATCATGGTGGATAAGCTTTTTGATGTGCTGCTGAATCCGGTTTGCCAGTATTTGATTGAGAATTTTTGCATCAATGTTCATCAGGGATATTGGTCTAAAATTCTCGTTTTTTGTTGTGTCTCTGCCAGGCTTTGGTATCAGGATGATGTTGGCCTCATAAAATGAGTTAGGGAGGATTCCCTCTTTTTCAATTCATTGGAATAGTTTCAGAAGGAATGGTCCCAGCTCCTCCTTCTACCTCTGGTAGAATTCAGCTGTGAATCCATCTGGTTCTGGACTTTTTTTGGTGGGTAGGCTATTAATTGTTGCCTCATTTTCAGAGCCTGCTATTGGTCTATTCAGGGATTCAACTTCTTCCTGGTTTAGCCTTGGGAGAGTGTAAGTGTCCAGGAAATTATCCATTTCTTCTAGATTTTCTAGTTGATTTGCGTAGAGGCGTTTATAGTATTCTCTGATGGTAGTTTGTATTTCTGTGGGGTCAGTGGTGATATCCCCTTTATCATTTTTTATGGCATCTATTTGATTCCTCTCTCTTTTCTTCTTTATTAGCCTTGCTAGCAGTCTGTCAATTTTGTTGATCTTTTCAAAAAACCAACTCCTGGATTCATTGATTTTTTGGAGGGTTTTTTGTGTCTCTATCTCCTTCAGTTCGGCTCTGATCTTAGTTATTTCTTGCCTTCTGCTAGCTTTTGAATGTGATTGCTCTTGCCTCTCTAGTTCTTTTAATTATGATGTTAGAGTGTCAATTTTAGATCTTTCCTGCTTTCTCTTGTGGGCATTTAGTGCTATAAATTTCCCTCTACACACTGCTTTAAATGTGTCCCAGAGATTCTGGTATGTTGTTTCTTTGTTCTCATTGGTTTCAAAGAACATCTTTATTTCCGCTTTCATTTCGTTATGTACCCAGTAGTCATTCAGGAGCATGTTGTTCAGTTTCCATGTAGTTGAGCGGTTTTGATTTAGTTTCTTAGTCCTGAGTTCTAGTTTGATTGCACTGTGGTCTGAGAGACAGTTTGTTATAATTTCTGTTCTTTTACATTTGCTGAGGAGTGCTTTACTTCCATCTATGTGGGCAATTTTGGAATAAGTGCGATGTGGTGCTGAGAAGAATGTATATTCTGTTGATTTGGGGTGGAGAGTTCTATAGATGTCTATTAGGTCCGCTTGGTGCAGAGATGAGTTCAATTCCTGGATATTCTTGTTAACTTTCTGTCTCGTTGATCTGTCTAATGTTGACAGCGGAGTGTTGAAGTCTCCCATTATTATTGTATGGGAGTCTAAGTCTCTTTGTAAGTCTCTAAGGACTTGCTTTATGAATCTGGGTGCTCCTGTATTGGGTGCATATATATTTAGGAGAGTTAGCTCTTCCTGTTGAATTGATCCCTTTACCATTATGTAATGGCCTTCTTTGTCTCTTTTGATCTTTGATGGTTTAAAGTCTGTTTTATCAGAGACTAGGATTGCAACCCCTGCTTTTTCTTGTTCTCCATTTGCTTGGTAGATCTTCCTCCATCCCTTTACTTTGAGCCTATGTATGTCTCTGCATGTGAGATGGGACTCCTGAATACAGCAGACTGATGGGTCTTGACTCTTTATCCAGTTTGCCAGTCTGTGTCTTTTAATTGGAGCATTTAGTCCATTTACATTTAAGGTTAATATTTTTATGTGTGAACTTGATCCTGCCATTATGATATTAACTGGTTATTTTGCTCGTTAGTTGATGCAGTTTCTTCCTAGCCTCGATGGTCTTTACATTTTGGCATGTTTTTGCAATGGCTGGTACCGGTTGTTCCTTTCCATCTTTAGGGCTTCATTCAGGGTCTCTTGTAAGGCAGGCCTGGTGGTGACAAAATCTCTAAGCATTTGCTTATCTGTAAAGGATTTTATTTCTCCTGCACTTATGAAACTTAGTTTGGCTGGATATGAAATTCTGGGTTTAAAATTCTTTTCTTTAAGAACGTTGAATATTGGCCCCCACTCTCTTCTGGCTTGTAGAGTTTCTGCCGAGAGATCTGCTGTTAGTCTGATGGGCTTCCCTTTGTGGGTAACCCGACCTTTCTCTCTGGCTGCCCTTAAGATTTTATCCTTCATTTCAACTTTGGTGAATCGGGCAATTATGTGTCTTGGAGTTGCTCTTCTGGAGGAGTATCTTTGTGGCGTTCTCTGTATTTCCTGAATTTGAATGTTGGCCTGCCCTAGTAGGTTGGGGAAGTTCTCCTGGATGATATCCTGAAGAGTGTTTTCCAACTTGGTTCCATTTTCCCCCTCACTTTCAGGCACCCCAATCAGACGTAGATTTGGTCTTTTTACGTAATCCCATACTTCTTGCAGGCTTTGCTCATTTCTTTTTCTTCTTTTTTCTTTTGGTTTCTCTTCTCGCTTCATTTCATTCATTTGATCTTCAATCGCTGATACTCTTTCTTCCAGTTGATCGAGTTGGTTACTGAAGCTTGTGCATTTGTCACGTATTTCTCGTGTCATGGTTTTCATCTCTGTCATTTCGTTTATGATCTTCTCTGCATTAATGAGTCTAGCTGTCAATTCTTCCACTCTTTTTTCAAGATTTTTAGTTTCTTTGCGCTGGGTACGTAATTCCTCCTTTAGCTCTGATAAGTTTGATGGACTGAAGACTTCTTCTCTCCTCTCGTCCAAGTCATTCTCTGACCAGCTTCGATCCGTTGCTGGCGATGGGCTGCGCTCCTTTGCAGGGGGAGATGCGCTCTTATTTTTTGAATTTCCAGCTTTTCTGCCCTGCTTCTTCCCCATCTTTGTGGTTTTATCTGTCTCTGGTCTTTGATGGTGGTGACGTACTGATGGGGTTTTGGTATAGGTGTCCTTCCTGTTTGATAGTTTTCCTTCTGACAGTCAGAAGGACTGTCTGTTGGTCTGTTGGAGATTGCTTGAGGTCCACTCCAGACCCTGTTTGCCTGGGTATCAGCAGCAGAGGTTGCCGAAGATAGAATATTGCTGAACAGCGAGTGTACCTGTCTGATTCTTCCTTTGGAAGTTTCCTCTCAGGGGTGTACTCCACCCTGTGAGGTGTGGGGTGTCAGACTGCCCCTAGTGGGGGATTTCTCCCAGCTAGGCTAGTCAGGGGTCAGGGACACACCTGAGCAGGCAGTCTGTCCGTTCTCAGATCTCAACCTCCGCGTTGGGAGATCCGCGGCTCTCCCCAAAGCTGTCAGACAGAGTCGTTCGCGTCTGGACTGGCTCCCGCTACTTCCCCTGTTGGTCTTCAGCTGTGCGCTGTCCCCAGAGGTGGAGACTACAGAGACAGGCAGGCTTCCTTGAGCTGCTGTGAGCTCCACCCAGTTCGAGCTTCCCAGCGGCTTTGTTTACCTACTTAAGCCTCAGCAATGGCGGGCGCCCCTCCCCCAGCCTCGCTGCTGCCTTGCGGATAGATCGCGGCAGACTGCTGTGTTAGCAGTGAGGGAGGCTTCGTGGGCGTGGGGCCCTCCCGGCCAGGTGTGGGATATATTCTCCTGGTGTGCCTGTATGCTTACAGCGCAGTATTGGGGTGGGAGTTACCCGATTTTCCAGGTGTTGTGTGTCTCAGTTCCCCTGGCTAGGAAAACGGATCCCCTTCCCCCTTGCGCTTCCAGGTGAGGCGATGCCTCGCCCTGCTTCAGCTCTCGCTGGTCAGGCTGCAGCAGCTGACCAGCACTGATTGTCCGGCACTCCCTAGTGAGATGACCCCAGTACCTCAGTTGAAAATGCAGAAATCACCGGTCTTCTCTGTCGCTCACGCCGGGCGTTGGAGACTGGAGCTGTTCCTATTCGGCCATCTTGCTCCGCCCCCAATGGTTATTGCCACATTTTCTTAATCCAGTCTGTCACTGATGGAAATTTGGGTTGATTCCAAGTTTTTGCTATTGTGAATAGTGCCGCAATAAACATACGTGTGCATGTGTCTTTATAGCAGCATGATTTATAATCCTTTGGGTATATACCCAGTAATGGGATGGCTGGGTCATATGGTACTTCTAGTTCTAGATCCTTGAGGAATCGCCATACTGTTTTCCATAATGGTTGAACTAGTTTATAATCCCACCAACAGTGTAAAAATGTTCCTATTTCTCCACATCCTCTCCAGCTCCTGTTGTTTCCTGACTTTTTAATGTTTACCATTCTAACTGGTGTGAGATGGTATCTCATTGTGGTTTTGATTTGCACTTCTCTGATGGCCAGTGATGATGAGCATTTTTTCATGTGTCTGTTGGCTGTATGAATGTCTTCTTTTGAGAAATGTCTGTTCATATCCTTTGCCCACTTTTTGATGGGGTTGTTTGTTTTTTTCTTGTAAATTTGTTTGATTTCTTTGTAGATTCTGGATATTAGCCCTTTGTCAGATGAGTAGATTGCAAAAATTT
This sequence comes from Rhinopithecus roxellana, assembly GCF_007565055.1. Taxonomy (NCBI): domain Eukaryota; kingdom Metazoa; phylum Chordata; class Mammalia; order Primates; family Cercopithecidae; genus Rhinopithecus; species Rhinopithecus roxellana. The sequence goes on along the minus strand of NC_044555.1, from coordinate 67,689,092 downwards.
TCTCCCATTCTGTAGGTTGCCTGTTCACTCTAATGGTAGTTTCTTTTGCTGTGCAGAAGCTCTTTAGTTTCATTAGATCCCTTTTGTCAATTTTTGCTTCTGCTGCCATTGCTTTTGGTGTTTTAGACATGCAGTCCTTGCCCATGCCTATGTCCTGAATGGTACTACCTAGGTTTTCTTCTAGGATTTTTATGGTATTAGGTCTAACCTTTAAGTCTCTAATCCATCTTGAATTAATTTTCGTATAAGGGGTAAGGAAAGGATCCAGATTCAGCTTTCTACTTATGACTAGCCAATTTTCCCAGCACCATTTATTAAATAGGGAAGTCTTTCCCCATTTCTTGTTTTTCTCAGGTTTACCAAAGATCAGATGGCTGTAGATGTGTGGTATTATTTCTGAGGACTCTGTTCTGTTCCATTGGTCTATATCTCTGTTTTGGTACCAGGACCATGCTGTTTTGGTTACTGTAGCCTTTTAGTGTAGTTTGAAATCAAGTATCGTGATGCCTCCAGCTTTGTTCTTTTGACTTAGGATTGTCTTAGAAATGTGAGCTCTTTATTGGTTCCATATGAACTTTAAAGCAGTTTTTTCCAATTCTGTGAAGAAACACAGTGGTAGCTTGATGGCGGTGTCATTGAATCTATAAATAACCTTGGACAGTATGGTTATTTTCATGATATTGATTCTTCCTATCCAGGAGCATGGTATGTTCTTCCATTTGTTTGTGTCCTCTTTTATTTCGCTGAGCAGTGGTTTGTAGTTCTCCTTGAGGAGATCCTTGAAATTCCTTGTAATTTGGATTCCTAGGTATTTTATTCTCTTTGAAGCAATTGTGAATGGAAGTTCATTCCTGATTTGGCTCTCTGCTTGTCTGTTACTGGTGTATAAGAATGCTTGTGATTTTTGCACATTAATTTTGTATCCTGAGACTTTGCTGAAGTTGCTTATCAGCTTAAGGAGATTTTGGGCTGAGACAATGGGGTTTTCTAAATATACAATCATGTCATCTGCAAATAGGGACAATTTGACTTCTTCTTTTCCTAACTGAATACCCTTGATTTCTTTCTCTTGCCTGATTGCCTAGCGAGAACTTTCAACACTATGCTGAATAGGAGTGGGGAGAGAGGGCATCCCTGTCTTGTGCCAGTTTTCAAAGGGAATTTTTCCAGTTTTTGCCCATTCTGTATGATATTGGCTGTGGGTTTATCATAAGGAGCTCTTATTATTTTAAGATACATTCCATCAATACCGAATTTATTGAGAGTTTTTACCATGAACTGCTGTTGAATTTTTTCAAAGGCTTTTTCTGCATCTATTGAGATAATCATGTGGTTCTTGTCTTTTTTTCTTTTTATATGCTAGATTACGTTTATTGATTTGTGTATGTTGAACCAGCCTTGCATCCCAGGGATGAAGCCCACTTGATCACGGTGGATAAGCTTTTTGATGTGCTACTGGATCCGGTTTGCCAGTATTTTATTGAGGATTTTTGCATCGATGTTCATCAGGGATATTGGTCTAAAATTCTCTTTTTTGTGTGTGTCTCTGCCAGGCTTTGGTGTCAAGATGATGTTGGCCTCATAAAATGAGTTAGGGAGGATTCCCTCTTTTTCTATTGATTGGAATAGTTCCAGAAGGAATGGTACCAGCTCCTCCTTGTACCTGTGGTAGAATTCAGCTGTGAATCCATCTGGTCCTGGACTTTTTTTTGGTTGGTAGGCTATTAACTATTGCCTCAATTTCAGAGCCTGTTATTGGTCTATTCAGGGATTCAGCTTCTTCCTGGTTTAGTCTTGGGAGAGTGTAAGTGTCCAGGAAATTATCCATTTCTTCTAGATTTTCTAGTTGATTTGCGTAGAGGTGTTTATAGTATTCTCTGATGGTAGTTTGTATTTCTGTGGGGTCGGTGGTGATATCCCCTTTATCATTTTTTATTGCGTCTATTTGATTCTTCTCTCTTTTCTTCTTTATTAGTCTTGCTAGCAGTCTGTCAATTTTGTTGATCTTTTCAAAAAAACCAACTCCTGGATTCATTGATTTTTTGGAGGGTTTTTTGTGTCTCTCTCTCCTTCAGGTCTGCTCTGATCTTAGTTATTTCTTGCCTTCTACTAGCTTTTGAATGTGTTTGCTCTAGCTTCTCTAGTTCTTTTATTTGTGATGTTAGAGTGTCAATTTTCAATCTTTCCTGCATTCTCTTGTGGGCATTTAGTGCTATAAATTTCCCTCTACACACTGCTTTAAATGTGTCCCAGAGATTCTGGTATGTTGTATCTTTGTTCTCATTGGTTTCAAATAACTTCTTTATTTCTGCCTTCATTTCATTATATACCCATTAGTCATTCAGGAGCAAGTTATTCAGTTTCCATGTAGTTGAGTGGTTTTGATTGAGTTTGTTAGTTCTGAGTTCTAGTTTGATTGCACTGTGGTCTGAGAGACAGTTTGTTATAATTTTTGTTTTTGTACATTTGCTGAGGAGTGCTTTACTTCCAATTATGTGGTCAATTTTGGAATAAGTGTGATGTGGTGCTGAGAAGAATGTATATTCTGTTGATTTGGGGTGGAGAGTTCTTTAGATGTCTATTAAGTCTGCTTGCTGCAGAGGTTAGTTCCATTCCTGGATATCCTGTTAACTTTCTGTCTCATTAATCTGTCTAATGTTGACAGTGGAGTGTTGAAATCTCCCATTATTATTGTATGGGAGTCTAAGTCCCTTTGTAAGTCTCTAAGGACTTGCTTTATGAATCTGGGTGTTCCTGTATTGGGTGCATATATATTTAGGATAGTTAGCTGTTCCTGTTGAATTGAATTGATCCCTTTACCATTATGTAATGGCCTTCTTTGTCTCTTTTGATCTTTGATGGTTTAAAGTCTGTTTTATCAGAGACTAGGATTGCAACCCCTGCTTTTTTTTGTTCTCCATTTGCTTGGTAGATCTTCCTCCATCCCTTTATTTTGAGCCTATGTATGTCTCTGCATGTGAGATGGGTCTCCTGAATACAGCAGATTGATGCGTCTTGACTCTTTATCCAATGTGGCAGTCTGTGTCTTTTAATTGGAGCATTTAGTCCATTTACATTTAAGGTAAATATTGTTATGTGTGAACTTGATCCTGCCATTATGATATTAACTGGTTATTTTGCTCATTAGTTGATGCAGTTTCTTCCTAGCCTCGATGGTCTTTACATTTTGGCATGTTTTTGCAATGGCTGGTACCGGTTGCTCCTTTCCATGTGTAGTGCTTCCTTCAGGGTCTCTTGTAAGGCAGGCCTGGTGGTGACAAAATCTCTAAGCATTTGCTTATCTGTAAAGGATTTTATTTCTCCTTCACTTATGATACTTAGTTTGGCTGCATATGAAATTCTGGGTTTAAAATTCCTTGCTTTAAGAATGTTGAATATTGGCCCCCACTCTCTTCTGGCTTGTAGAGTTTCTGCCGAGAGATCTGCTGTTAGTCTGTTGGGCTTCCCTTTGTGGGTAACCCGACCTTTCTCTCTGGCTGCCCTTAAGATTTTTTCCTTCATTTCAACTTTGGTGAATCTGTCAATTATGTGTCTTGGAGTTGCTCTTCTTGAGGAGTATCTTTGTGGTGTTCTCTGTATTTCCTGAATTTGAATATTGGCCTGCCCTACTAGGTTGGGGAAGTTCTCCTGAATGATATCCTAAAGAGTGTTTTCCAACTTGGTTCCATTTTCCCCCTCACTTTCAGGCACCCCAATCAGACGTAGATTTGGTCTTTTTACATCATCCCATACTTCCTGCAGGCTTTGTTCATTTCTTTTTCTTCTTTTTTCTTTTGACTTCTCTTCTCACTTCATTTCATTCATTTGATCCTCAATCGCTGATACTCTTTCTTCCAGCTGATCGAGTCCGTTACTGAAGCTTGTGCATTTGTCACGTATTTCTTGTGTCATGGTTTTCATCTCTGTCAGTTCGTTTACGGCCTTCTTTGCATTAATTATTCTGGTTATCAATTCTTCCACTCTTTTTTCAAGATTTTTAGTTTCTTTGCACTGGGTATCTAATTCCTCCTTTAGCTCTGACAAGTTTGATGGTCTGAAGCCTTCTTCTCTCATCTCATCAAAGTCATTCCCCATCCAGCTTTGATCCATTGCTGACGATGAGCTGCGTTCCTTTGGATGGGTAGATGCGCTCTTATTCTTTGAATTTCCCCTTTTCTGCCCTGCTTTTTCGCCATCTTTGTGGTTTTATCACCTCTGGTAGTTGATGATGGTGACGTACTGATGGGGTTTTTGTGTGGGTGTCCCTCCTGTTTGTTAGTTTTCCTTCTACCAATCAGGACCCTCAGCTGTAGGTATGTTGGAGATTGCTTGAGGTCCACTCCAGACCCTGTTTTCCTGGGTGTCAGCAGCAGAGGCTGCAGAAGATAGAATACTGCTGAACAGCGAGTGTACCTGTCTGATTCCTGCTTTGGAAGCTTCCTCTCAGGGGTGTACTCCATCGTGTGAGGTGTGGGGTGTGGGTCTGCCCCTAGTGGAGGATGTCTCCCAGTTAGGCTACTCAAGGGTCAGGGACCCACTTGAGCAGGCAGTCTGTCCGTTCTCAAATCTCAACCTCCGTGTTGGGAGATCCACTGTTCTCTTCAAAGCTGTCAGACAGAGTCGTTTGCATCCGCACAGGTTTCTGCTGCTTTTTGTTGTTGTTGTTGTTGTTTAGCTGTGCCCTGTCCCCAGAGGTGGAGTCTACAGAGACTGGCAGGCCTTCTTGAGTTGCTGTGAGCTCCACCCAGTTCGATCTTCCCAGGGCTTTGTTCACCTACTTAAGCTTCAGCAATGGCGGGCGCCCCTCCCCCAGCCTTGATGCTGCCTTGCCGTTAGATCGCAGACTGCTGTGCTAGCAATGAGGAAGGCTCCGTGGGCATGGGACCCTCCCGGCCAGGTGTGGGATACAATCTCCTGGTGTGCCCATTTGCTTAAAGCACAGTATTGGGATGGGAGTTACCCCATTTTCCAGGTATTGTGTGTCTCAGTTCCCCTGGCTAAGAAAAGGGATTCCCTTCCTCCTTGTGCTTCCCAGAGAAGGCGATGCCTCGCCCTGCTTCAGCTCTCACTGGTCGGGCTGCAACAGCTGACCAGCACCAATTATCCGGCACTCCCTAGTGAGATAAACCCAGTACCTCAGTTGAAAATGCAGAAATCACCTGTCTTCTGTGTCGCTTGCACTGGGAGCTGGAGACTGGAGCTGTTCCTATTCAACCATCTTGCTCCACCCCCAAGATAATATTTTTCTTAAAAAAAGCTTTCATCCTGGCACCTTCTTCTCAAAGGCCACTCATACCTTCCTAATACATATAGACTAAATCTTAGAATTGTATGCTTGGTACTCGAGATTCTCTATAGTCTGGTCCCTGCCTACATTTCCAGCCTTATTTCTTATGCGTCTTTAGTCAGAACATTCTCTTTACTGGTCCCTGAAGATTCCATTGTATCTTTGCTCACACTATTCCCCCATTTCTCTCATGTAAATCCCACCCACCCTTTAGGCTTAGCCTTTTCTAGATCATCTCCAGACCGTGTCAGAGTCCTTACTGTTTCTTTAGTACTTATGGCCTGTACTATTTTATTGGTGATTGGCACATTTTTACCCACTGATTTGTCTTAGACCCCTAACTTGATTATAGACTTTTTAAAGGAAAGACTTATGTTCCTCCTGTCTGTGTTCCCCTCAGAACTCTGGCCTGATCAAAAGCTTTTGTACCTCCTGCTGTGTGTTTGTCTTCATGTGTTGATTGATAATAAGGTGAGGTATCACAGAAAATATGTTGGAAACCAGCTTGCAGTTCTACAATATGCCATGGACAATTTATGCATAGATAATTGTGGAGACACTATTTTTTGTTAAATAATTTTTCTACTATATTCTATATCATGAGCTGGTTGTATAATAACTCATTGAACAGCTATAAACTAATTAATATTCTATTATTATACATTCATATATTCTTCAATTTCTGTCTATTATAATTAATACTAAGATAAATATGCTTGTATGCAAAGCTTTTTCAAATTTTTATTTTCTTGTCCATTCTATTGGTCCAGTTTAGAAATTATCTTCTCCTTGAAGCCTTCCAGTCACCACTTGGAGTTAGCCTATTCTTTTTGCATTCCCTTAGGACTTGGCAGCAGGCATTTTGCACTGTGTTATATCTGAATGTGTTTGTCTCTGATCTATTAAATATTCTCTTATTATTCATAACAATCATCCTTCATAACGATCTTAAAGGCTAATTTTGAATTCTGATTTTAAGAATTCACTAAAATGGTGGAGCAAAATATATTTACTATCTAAACAGTCCTGCCCTGCTTATCTTGTCTTTGAGTTGATATTCATTTTTCTTTTTGTGGTCTGGAAAGCAATAGATACTGCATTCAGAGCCCCTGGCCTTAGATCAGTGGTTTTCAAAGTTTAGTTCCCAGACAAGGAGCATCACCATTACCTGGCAACTTGCTGAAAACGCAAATTCTTAGGCTCCACATGTACTTACTCAATAGCTAGAGCTGGTGCCTAGAAATCTGTTTTTTAGAATACTTATTAAAGTTCTTTACATGATTCTAATGCACACTTAGATTTGAAAACCACTGAACTAGAGGTTAATAACCAATAATGATGCTTTTATACCAACCCAAAGCATGTCATGAAAATAACTCAAGGGCTTTGGAGTCAGAGGACCTATATTCAAATTCCATCTTTTTCTTATATCAGTTGAGAAAACTTGGACTGTCATTTTTCTCTTTGAGTTTCTGTTTCTTCATTTGTTAAAAGGAAATAATGGCAATACCTACTGTGTAGGATTATTATGATGATCAAATGAGATAATGTATGTGAAAGTTCCTTGTAGACCATAATGGGCCATACAAATACTGTTTATTTACTTTTCTCAGGCTTAAGCCCAGTGCCTCTATGAAGCTGATCCTAACCCAGAGTGACCTTGCCCTTATAGAATAGAAGTAACCTGCATTATATATTGAGGTCTCTAACACCTCTTCAGAAATCCAGTGGCAGGAGAAAAACAAAGACTGGTATGCATCGAAAGTAATACTTTGTCCTCTGAAAGACCTGTGGTGACAGCCATCTTCAGCCTAAATTATTGTTCTTGCAGGTTTGGGCTTCTCTGATGAACTAGTGTGCCAGGTGTTCAGGTGATTTGTCTTAATTTATCTTAAAATCCCCTAATTTTGCTTGTGTTGTTTAGTGAAGGAGAATGACAAAATAGGTATATGCTGGTATCTAGCATTGAGAAGAAAGCCAGCTAAACCATGGACTGTATAAATACATTTTGTTTACTTTTCTCAGTATTAAGCCCAGTGCCTCTATGAAGGTAGAAGGAGCAGCTTAATCAAGGGAGTCTGAAAGACACTGGAGCACAGGTAGGGATGATTCAGAGCAATGAGAAGAGATTTCGTCCCCATACCTGTATTCAAAAAAGTATGATTTTGGTGCCCTGACAACACAAGGGAATCCAAAAACACTTTGGGACATAGAGAGTTTACAGCTTTGGGGCCACCTGCAAACGGCTCTCTTACAGATAGCACTGGCAACAGTGGGGAGGTGCTTCTGGCAAGTAACTTTAAGAGTAATGGGTGTTACTGGTGTGTAGGAATACTTACAAACCTTTATAGACCCTAGGCTTTTGGAGGCCCAACCTATCCTCATATCAAACATAATAAAATAGACCCACAGTACCTACAAAATAGAACTTTCTTGCTGCAAAAATTACAAAGAATTTTTAAAATCTTGCTTTTGAAATTATTTGGCTATAACTCCTTTAATTTGCAATTGGCTGTGATTTCTAAGTAATCATCATATGTGCTTGGGAATTCTTATGAAATGAGAAAGTACAACTCACAAGTTGCTTTCAAATGTAGTATTAAAATATTAAATTTAATGAATATTAAAAGTAACAATGATTGAAGTTTGCATACTTAAACATATGTTTCTACATTGCTTTTAAAAAAGTATTTCAAAGCCAGCAAAGATAAAATGACCCTAATTAAAGAATTAGATACCTAAACTGTGTAAACATTGGTGGTAAACACATGTGAGACGCCCCAAGGACTCCCAGAAATACTTGGAATTAATTTTCAGGGGCCCGAGGTCTTGCATTACACAGGTATGGACAAGAGCTGATGTAACATGGGTTATTAACATTAGGTGACTCCCTATAGGTAGGTAAGACCGAGAGAAACTCAAGTTCTAGACATAAAAGATGTGGTAGTGGAGAGGCCTAGGAGTGAGCAGATATGTATCAGCTCAACAGGAACTCAGTGAAAAAACAAAATGAAACAATCAAACAAACGAAAAAGAATTGTGACCTCTTATTGAGGACTATGGTGAATTCTTGTTCTTTCTTTTGGTTAAATTGGCTGCCTCAGGGAGAATTGTGTTCTAAAGTTTCTCTTCTTTTCTTTTCTTTTCTTTTTTTTTTTTTTTTTTTTTTTTTTTGCAATTAAAAAATATTTACTTTAAGTTCTAAGATACGTATGCAGAACGTGCAAGTTTGTTACATAGGTATACATGTGCCATGGTGGTTTGCTGCACCTATCAACCCATCATCTAGGTTTTAAGCCCTGCATGCATTAGGTATTTGTCTTAATGCTCTCCCTCCCCTTGTCCCCCATCCCCCAACAGGCCCCGGTGTGTGATGTTCCCCTCCTTGTGTCCATGTGTTGTCATTTTTCAACTCCCTCTTATGAGTGAGAACATGCGGTGTTTCTTTTTCTGTTCCTGTGTTAGTTTGATGAGAATGATGGCTTCCAGCTTCATCCATGTCCCTGCAAAGGTCGTGAATTCATTCTTCTTTATGGCTGCAAAGTATTCCATGGTGTATATGTGCCACATTTCCTTTATCTAGTCTATCATTGATGGGCATTTGGGATAGTTCCAAGTCTTTGCTATTTTAAATAGTGCTGCAATAAACATACGTGTGCATTTGTCTTTATAATAGAATGATTTAAAATCCTTTAGGTATATACCCAGTAAAGGGGTTGCTGGGTCAAATGATATTTCTGGTTCTAGATCCTTGGGGAATTGTCACACTGTTTTCCACAATGGTTGAACTAATTTACATTTCAAGCAACAGTGTAAAAGCATCTCTATTTCTCCACAGCATTGCCAGCATCTGCTGTTTCCTGACTTTTTAATAGTCATCATTCAAACTTACATGAAATGGTATTTCATTTTGGTTTTGATTTGCATTTATCTAATGACCAGCGATGATGAGCTTTTTATCATATGCCTGTTGGCTGCATAAATGTCTTGTTTTGAGAAGTGTCTGTTCATAACCTTCACCCACTTTTTAAAGGGGTTGTTTATTTTTTTTCTTGTAAATTGTTTAATTTTCTTGTAGATTCTGGATATTAGACTTTCATCAGATGGGTAGATTGAAAAATTTTCTCCCATTCTGTAGGTTGCCTGTTCACCCTGATGGTAGTTTCTTTTGCTGAGCAGAAGCTCTTTAGTTTGATTAAATCCCATTTGTGAATTTTGGCTTTTGTTGAAATTGCTTTTGGTGCTTTAGTCACGAAGTCAATGCCAATGTCCTGAATGGTATTGCCTAGGTTTTCCTCTAGGGTTTTTATGGTTTTGGGTTTTACATTTTAATCTTTAATCCATGTTGAATTATCTTTTTATAAGGTGTAAGGAAGGGATCCATTTTCAGTTGTCTGGATAAGGCTAGCCAGTTTTCCCAGCGCCATTTATTAAGTAGGGTATCCTTTTCCCGCTGCTTGTTTTTGCCAGATTTGTCCAAAATCAAATGGTTGTAGATGTGTGGTGTTATTTCTGAGGTCTGTGTTCTGTTCCATTGGTCAACATGTCTGTTTTGGTACCCATACCATGCTGTTTTAGTTACTGTAGCCCTGTAGTACAATTTGAAATCAGGTAGCATGATGTCTCCAGCTTTGCTCTTTTTGCTCAGGATTGTCTTGGCTATGTGGGCTCTTTTTTGGTTCCATATGAAATTTAAAGTAGTTTTTCCTAGTTCTGTGAAGAAAGTCAGTGGTAGCTTGATAGAAATAGCATTGAATCTATAAATAACTTTTCACGATATTGATTCTTCCTATCCTTCAACATGGAATTATCCCCATTTGTTTGTATCGTCTTTTATTTTCTTGAGCAGTGGTTTGTAGTTCTCCTTGAAGAGGTCCTTCACGTCTCTAGTAAGCTTTTTTCCTAGGTATTTTATTCTCTTTGTAACAATTGTGAATGGAAGTTCATTCATGATTTGGCTCTCTGCTTGCCTATTGTTGGTGTATAGTAATGCTTGTGAGTTTTGCACATTGATTTTGTATGCTGAGACTTTACTGAAGTTCCTTGTCGGCTTAAGGAGTCTTTGGGCTGAGACAATGGGGTTTTCTCAATATAGAATCATGTCATGTGCAAACTGACAATTTGACTTCCTCTTTTTGTATGTGAATACCCTTTATTTCTTTCTCTTTCATGATTGGCCTGACCAAAACTTCCAGTACTATGTTGAATAGAAGTGGTGAGAGAGGGCTTCTTTGTCTCATGCCGGTTTTCAAAGGAAATGCTTCCTGATTTTGCCCATTCAGTATGATGTTGGCTATGGGTTTGTCATAAATAGCTCTACTTAATTTGAGATGTGTTCCATCAGTAACTAGTTTATTGAAGGTTTTTAACATGAAGGGATGTTGAATTATATTGAAGACCTTTTCTACATCTATTGAGATAATCGTGGTTTTTGTCATTGATTCTGTTTATATGATTGAATACACTTATTCATTTGCATATGTTGAACCAGTCTTGCATTCCAGGGATGGAGCTGCTTTGATGATGGTGGATAAGCTTTTTGATGTGGCGCTAGATTTGGTTTGGCAGTATATTATTGAGGATTTTTGCATAGGTATTCATCAGGAATATTGGCCTGAAATTTTCTGGTTTTGCTGTGTCTCTGCCAGGTTTTGGTATTAGGATGATGCTGGCCTCATAGAATGAGTTAGGGAGGCATCCCTCTTTTTCTATTGTTTGAAATAACTTCAGAAGGAATAGTACCAGCTTCTCCTTGTACCTCTGGCAGAATTCTGTTGTGAATCTGTCTAGTCATAGGCTTCTTTTTGGTTAGTAACATATTAATTACTGCCTCAATTTCAGAATTGTTACTGGTCTCTTCAGGGATTCAACTTTTTCCTGGTCTAATATTGGGAGGGTGTATGTGTCCTGGAATTTATCAATTTCTCCTAGATTATCTGCTTTATTTGTGTAGAGGTATTTATAGTATTCTCTGGTGGTATTTGGTATTTCTGTGGGATCAGTTGTGATATCCCCTTTATCATTTATTTAATGTGTCTATTTGATTCTTCTCTCCTTTATTTTTTATTAGTCTAGCTAGTGCTCTATTTTGTTAATTTAAAAAACAGCTCTTGGAGTCATTGATGTTTTTGAAGGATTTTTCACATCTCTATCTTCTTCAGTTCTGCTCTGATCTTGGTTATTTCTTGTCTTCTGCTAGCTTTTGGATTAGTTTGTTTTTACCTCTATAGCTCTTTTAATGGTGATGTTAGTGTGTTGATTTTAGATCTTTCTAGCTTTCCGATGTGGGCATTTAGTACTGCAAATTTCCTTCTACACACTGCTTTAAATGTGTCCCAGAGATTCTGGTACATTGTGTCTTTGTTCTCATTGGTTTCAAAGAATATCTTTATTTCTGCCTTCATTTTGTTATTTATCCAGGAGTCATTTAGGAGCAGGTTGACCAATTTCCATGTAGTTGTGGTTTTGAGTGAGTTTCTTAATCCCGAATTCTAATTGGATTGCCCTGTGGTCTGGGAGACTGTTAGGATTTCCGTTCTTTTACATTTGCTGAGGAGTGTTTTACTTCCAATTATGTGGCTGATTTGAAAATAAGTGGCATGACACAGAGAAGAATGCATATTCTGTTGATTTGGAGTGGAGAGTTTTGTAGATGTCTTTTAGGTCCACTTGATCCAGAGCTGAGTTCAAGTCCTTAATATCCTTGTTAATTTTATTTCTCGTTGATGTGTCTAATATTGACAGTGGGGTGTGAAAGTCTCCCACTATTATTGTGTTGTAGCCTAAGTCTCTCTGTAGGTCCCTAAGAACTTGTTTTATGAATCTGGGTTCTCCTGCATTTGGTGCATATATATTTAGGATAGCTAGCTCTTCTTGTTGCATTGATCCCCTTACCATCATGTGATGCCCTTCTTTTTTTTTTTTTTTTTTTTTTTTTTTTCACCTTTGTTGGTTTAAAGTCCGTTTTATCACAGACTGGGATTGCAACCTCTGGTGTTTTTTTGAACTTTCCATTTGCTTGGTAAATATTCCTCCATCACTTTATTTTGAGCTCATGTGTGTCTTTGCACATAAGATGTATCTCCTGAATACGACACACCAATGGGTCTTGACTCTTTATCCAGTTTTCCAGTTTGTGTCTTTTAATTGGGGCATTCAGCTTATTTACATTTAAGATTAATATTTTTATGTGTTAATTTGATCCTGCCATCATGAGGTTATGTGGTTATTTTGCACATTAGTTGATGTAGTTTCTTCATGGTATCATTGGCCTTTACATTTTGGTGTGTTTTTGCAGTAGCTGGTACCAGTTTTTTCTTTCCATATTTAGTGCTTCCTTCAGAGCTGTTTCAAGTCAGGCCTGGTGGTGACAAAATCCCTTAGCATTTGTTTGTCTAGAAAGGATTTTATTTCTCCTTTGCTTATGAAGCTTAGTTTGGTTAGATATGAAATTCTGGTTTGAAAATTCTTTTCTTTAAGAATGTTGAATATTAGCCCCCACTCTCTTCTGGCTTGTGGGGTTTCTGCTGAGAGTTCTATTGTTAATCTGATAGGCTTCCCTGTGCAGGCGACCTGACCATTCTCTCTGGTTGCCCTTAACATTTTTCCTTTATTTCAAACTTGGAGAATCTGATGATTATGTGTCTTGGTGTTGATCATCTTGTGGAGTATCTTAGTGGTGTTGCCTGTATTTCCTGAAGTTCATATTGGCCTACCTTGCTAGGTTGGGGAAGTTCTCCCGGGTAATATCCTGAACTGTGTTTTTCAATTTAGATTCATCCTCCCCATCACACCAATCAATCGTAGGTTTTATCTTTTTACATAGTCCTATATTTCATGGAGGCTTTGTTAGTTCTTTTATTCTTTTTTCCCTAAGTTTGTCTTCATGCCTTATTTCAGCAAGGTGGTCTTCAGTCTCTGATATCCTTTCTTCTGCTTAGTCTGCTTGCCTACTGATACTTGTGTATGCTTCATAAACTCATGCTGTGTTTTTCAGCTCCATCAGGTCATTTATGTTCCTCTCTGAACTGATTATTCTCGTAAGCAGTTCCTGTAGCTTTTTATCAAGGTTCTTAGCTTTCTTGCATTGGGTTATAACCTGCTCCTTTATCTCAGAGGAGTTTGTTATTACACCTTCTGAAGCCTATTTCTGTCAATTCATCAAACTCATTCTCCATCCAGTTTTTTCCTTTGCTGGAGAGGTGTTGTGATCATTTGGAGGAGAAGAGGCATTCTGGCTTTTGGAACTTTTAGCTTCTTTTTGCTGTTTTTTCCTCATATTTGTGGGTTTATCTACCTTTCATCTTTGAGGCTGATGACCTTTGGAAGGCTTTCTTTTTATTTATTTATTTATTTTTTTTGGTGTGTGGGGGGGTCTTTTTTGTTGGTGGTTTTTCTTTTTTTCTTTATGTTTGTTAGTTTGTCTTATAACATTCAAACCCCTCTTCTCTAAATCTGTTGCAGCTTGCTGGAGGTCCACTCCAGACCCTGTTCACCTGGGTATCACCAGTGGAGGCTGCAGAACAGCCAAGATTGCTGCCTGCTCCTTTCTCTGGGAGCTTCATCCCAGAGGGTCACTGGCTTGACGTCAGCCAGAGCTCCCCTGCATGAGATGTCCATCGACCCTTATTGGGAGGACTCATCCAGTCAGGAGGCATGGGTTCAGGGACCCACTTGAGGAGGCAGTCTATCCCCTTAGTGGACCTGGTGCGCTATGCTGGGAGAATCCCCTTTGTCAGGATCAGTTGCTCTTTTCAGAGCCTGCAAGCAGGAAAGATTAAGTCTACTGAAGCTGCAACTGCAGCTGCCCCTCCCGTGAAGTGCTCTGTCCCAGGGAGATGAAAGTTTTATCTGTAAACCCCTGACTGGGGCTGCTACATTTCCTGCAGAGATTCCCTGTCCAGTGAGCAGGAGTCTAGGGAATGAGTCTGGCCATAGCCACTTTGCCATTCTGTGGTGAATTCTGTGCAGTCTAAACCTGACAACCTCCTTAGCACTGTCAAGGGAAAACTGCCTACCAAAACCTCAGCAATGGCAGTTGCTACTCCCCCTACTAAGTTCAATCATCCCAGGTTGACTCCAGACTGCGGTACTGGCAGTGAGAATTTTAAGCCAGTGGTTCTTACTTTGCTGGGATCCATGGGAGTGGAATCTGCTTAGTGAGACCCCTTGGCTCCCTTGCTTCAGCCCCCTTTTCAGGGGAGTGGTTGGTTCTCCTATCTTGCTGGGGTTCCAGGTGCTGCTATAGTACAAAAAAAAATTTCTTGAGTAAAACCCTGCAAGTACGGCATTCAAAGCAAAAATGGGCAAATGGGAACTTGTTAAGTAAAAAGCTTCTGCACAGCAAAGGAAACAACCAACAAAGTGAAGATCCAACCCACAGAATGGAAGAAAACATTTGTAAAGTACCTATCTGCATCTGACAAGGGATTAATAACCATAATATATACGGAACTAAAGCAACTATATAGGGGAAAAAATCTAATAATCTGATTAAAATGGGCAAAAGATTTTAATAGATGCTTCTCAAAAGAAGACTCACAAATGACAAACAGGCATATGAAAATGTGCTCAACACCACTGATCATCAGATAATACAAATCAAAATTATAGTGAGATATTTTTCCCCAGTTAAAACAGCTTACACCCAAGAAATAGGCAATAACAAATGCTGGTGGGGATGCGGAGAAAAGGGAACCCTTTAATACTGTGGTGGGAATGTAATTAGTACAACCACTATGAAGAACAGTTTAGAGATTCGTTATAAACTTAAAAATTGAGCCATTATATGATCCAACAATCCCATTGCTTGGTATATACCCAAAAGAAAGGAAGTCAATATGTTGAAAAGGTATCTGCACTCCCATGTTTGTTGCAGCAGTGTTCCCAATAGCTGGGTTTTGAAGCAACCAACATGCCCATGAACAGACACATGGATAAAGAAAATATGGTACTTATACACAATGGAATACTATTCAGTCATAAAAAGAATAAGATTCTGTCATTTGCAACAACACGGGTAAGACTGGAGGTCATTATTTTAAGTGAAATAAGCCAGTCACAGAACGACAAACATTACATGTTCTCACTTATTTGCGGGAGCTAAAATCAAAACAATTGAACTCATGGAGATAGATAGTATAAGGATGGTTAGCAAGACTGGGAAGAATAGTTGGGGGCTTTGGGGGAGGGAGGATGGTTAATAGGTAAAAAAAAAAATGTAAGAATGAATAGCTCCTAGTATTTGATATCACAATGGGGTGATGATATTAGTCCGTTTTCACATTGCTATAAAAAACTTCTCTGAGACTGGGTAATTTATAAAGAAAGAGATTTAATTGACTCACAGTTCCACAATGCCTGGGGAGGCCTCAGAAAACTTACAATAGTGGCAGAAGGGGAAGCAGGCACATCTTATGTGGCAGCAGGTGAGAAAGAGAGAGAACATATGAGAGTGCAGGATAAACTATAATTTATAAAACCATCAGATCTCCTGGTAACTCACTATCATGAGAACAGCATGAGAGAAACCACCCCCATAATTCAATCACTTCTCTTCCTCAACAAGTGAGGGTTTTAGGTCCCTCTCTTGACATGTGGGGATTACAATTTGAAATGAGATCTGGGTTGGGACAGAGAGCCACACCATATCAGTGACTACAGTGAATAATAATTTAATTGTACATTGAAAAATAGCTAAGAGTATAATTAGATTGTAGCACAAAGGATAAGTGCTTAAGGGAATGGATAATCCATTTTCTATGATGTGATTATTACACATTGCATGCCTGTATCAAAACATCTCATGTACCCCATCAATATCACCTACTATGCACCCACAAAAATCAAAAATTAAAAAAAACTAAACAACAAGAACAACAAACCAAAAAGCCCCTACATATTCTGGTTCCTGCTTATCTCACTAATTTCATGACCCACCACTCTCCTTGCAATCTGCTATGTTTCAGTCATGCTACCTTTCTCTCAAACGATCAAGCTACTTTTTGCTACAAGGCCTTTGCATATGTTTTTTTTTTTTTTTTTTTTTTTTTTTTTAATTTTCTGTCCGGACTAGTCAACCACCCATTTTAATTATGGCTGACTCTCATACTTTGAATTTTAGAACAACTGTCACTTCTTCAGAGACTCCTTCCTTGGTCATTACTATTTAATGTAGCTGTCATATTTTGTTCTTAGTACCTTATTTGCTTCATACACCTTATTATTTATAAATATTTTATTTATATCTTTTGTTACTTTTCTAAATTAGTCACCCAAAGTCAGATCTATGAGAGCAGGGACAGTGACTTTCTTATTCACATAGTAGGTGCTCAATAAACACATGTTGAGTGAATTAATAAAAATATGTTAAGCTTGTTTACTAGTTACTTCCATGTGTAAGTCTTAGCTTCACCCATTACATTAGACTCCAACAGGTCTATTTGCCTACTGACCCAGGCAATCTATGAGATAGTAAAGAAGGAAAGGGTGACCTTCTGTGAAGCCAGTTGTCTTACAAATGGAGTGGAAGACTAGATTCCCATCAAGTGGCTTGGTGAGTAGTTCACAGAGAGAAAATATTTTACCTGATTCTTTAGTTGTGCTTGGGAAGTTATGCTGTGGCATGGGGAGGAGAATGGGAAAATTTCAGATCTCAAACAGAGTGTCATCTCCATGGGAAAATTAGACATCCACCTACACACCCATCTATGAAAGGTGGGAGCTCTCTCCCCACTCAACTATCCACACCATCATCCAGTCTTGAGTTGCTAGCTTGTATCTGATACTGTCTAGTTTGGAGGTAGAAAATGAACATGATTTTTCTTTTGTTTTGAACTGTGGGAGATCCCCACTTCGAAACTAATTAAAGACCATATCCCCTCTTTCTCATGGAAACATAAAACCAGTCTATTTGAGCTAGTGAGGTCATTTGGAACTCCTAGTCTACCCTCTTTTGTGTAATGAATCAAGAAACTGACATTCAGAGGGGAGAAATGATTTGGCCAAAGTCATGTCTTTGGACTCCCAACCGAGTTCGCCTTCTACTAGCTCTTCAGCTACATAAATCAGCTCCTTAAGGAAAAAGACCATCTCTACATTTAAGCAAATTTTCCCTATGCCCAGAGAAGTGATTGATACACAGTAGATATTTAGTAGATATTTATGTAGTTGATGGCTGCCATTAGGTAATAGTGGGCCACTTTGTAAATATTTTTTGCCCCTCAAGAGATGAATAATGCTGTTTATTCTATGCCTACTTTTTGTTTTATTTTTTGTAAGAAAAAATTATAGAAAGCAGATGGGCTTAAATATAGGTGGTATTGTATTTCATAGGAAATAATATTAGAGAATTAACATTTATATTAATACTTTCATTTATCTATCTTTAGTGTTATCTTCTCCCTTCATAACTCTGACTAGAGTCTTATTCTTTCTGAACACAAGATTACTCTAGAAAGATCAGTTACAAAATCTCTTTTATTTGATTATTTACTTATCATTAATTCAAAAAATATACCCCAATTACGCATTGTATGTAAAAGAGAGAGATACAGACGCACAGTACAAGAATATCATGAGTGCAATAGTAGAAGGAAAGAAAAAGTGCTGTGATAATTATAGGGTCTTGTCAGGAAAACAGAAAAACTATATTACATATTTTGGACAGAAGGGAGTTGGTTATACAAGTGTTGGAAAGCTGAAAGAATAAAAGCGAGGTAACCAGAGTAACCTAGATATTAATAACTGCTGGAAATAGCTAGGACTAGGGGAATAAAAAGATCTAAGGAGGGAAGTTCTGCACAACTGGTGTTTGGACTTTTGAGAAGGAGACATAGCATGGTAGGTGCTTGAACCTCAGGAGGGTAATGCAAGTTAAGGGATGCCAGGACCACTGAAGGGGATGTGGCTCAATGAGTATTAAGATGGTCTAGGGGATATAGCTCAACTGATGAGGGAGCTCATACTCTGATTATCCAGGGAAGATGACTTAGCCACTGCTTTTAGGTGACACAGTGAGGCTGGTACTAGGAGTGGAGAAAGAAGGCACTGGATATGTTAATAAGAAATGGAAAAAATAAAATAAAATCCCTTTCCCTCTTTTCAAATCTACCTCTAGTTGCATCCAATTGGCAGAACCTAACTGGAAGTCTGTTGGCATAGGTGTTTGGGAAATGTGGTTTGAAGAATCCATTAAAAATCAGCATATAGAAAAATGAATTGAAGCTGAGAGACAATAGGTAAATGGCCAGTATAGCAATGAAGAAAGACGAATTAAATCTGAATGAGGGTGACAGTAATGAGGAGAATCAAGTAAGCCTCCATGGAAAAGGCAGCACTGAAAATCATTATTGCTGGATGAATGGGATTTTAAGAGATTGGGAAAAGGAGAGGTTGGAGTGGGGATTGAGATTATAATACATTTGAGGTGCAAGAACAGGAGAAAAGAAGCATGCCTGCTGGCAAGTGCAAGGTATACCTGGGGAATTACTTTGAGTTCTGTGAGGCTGGATGGTAGTGTGCAAGGGAGGGTAAAGTGGGAGATAGAGGCTGGAAAAGTGAGCAGACACCACATTACTGAGGACTTTGATCATGTGAGGTTAAGGTGTTTGGACTTCACTTTTTAGGCAGTAGAGAACTATTACAAACATGTTAAGTAGAGGAAGTAAAAAAATCCAATGTCTGTTTCAGTAACTTTACACTGGTGGCAGTGTGGAGAAGAGGTGACACATTATAGGGGGAGAGATTGGAGGCATTTTGACTGTTTTGGAGACTACTTCAATAGAGGAAGAAGAAAGGGTGAAGGTCTCCAGTGGAACAATGGCAGTAGGATAGAGAAAATAAAAGGAGGACTGTGAAAGCCGCAGAGGAAAAACTAAGAAGAGCTTGCAAATACTTTATGATGGCATGTTTTGTTTCACTGCCTCCCTGCTCAAACAAGTCTGAAGTTTAGAATATTATTCCTTCTATTGTGTTGAAATCTTTTACTCTGAAGCTTCTAGCTGTTTTTACTAGTTCTATCCTTTAGACTCAAAGGATAGGTGTATTCCATTTCCATGAAAGTTCTTCATAAACTTTAAAATAATTACCATATTTAAAGTCTGTGTGGTGTGACCAGGAAGTAGTGTAGTGTTCAACAGTCTCAGGTTCCTTGGTACCTTTGGTATCATTTGTTTTTAACATTTTATTTTTAATTAATTTTAGACTCCCATAAAGTTGCAGTAATAGTACAGAGAGGCACTGTGTACATTTTACACATTTCCCCCTAATGGTTACTTCTTTTATACATATAGTAAATATCAAAACCAAAATATTGACTTTGATATGATGTGTATCTATAGTTCTGTCATTTTATCAGGTGTAGGTTCCTGCAACCACCACTGAAATCAACATTCAGAACTGTTCCATCACTATAAAGATCTCCATTATGCTATCCCTTTGTAGTCACATACACTCCCCCATCCCTAAACTCTGGCAACCATTAATCTGTTCTCTATCTCTAAAATTTTGGCATTTCAAGAATGATGTATAAATAAAATCATATGGTAAGTAACTTTTTGAGATGGGTCTTTTAACTCAGCAAAGTGCTCTTGAGATTTATCTTAGTCCCTTCGTGCTGCTATAGCAAAGTATCTTAGACTGGGTAATTTATAAACAACAGAAATTTTGTAACTCACAGTTCTGGAAACGGGGAAGTCCAAAATTGAGGTCCTGGCAGATTAAGTGTCTGGTGAGGACTCACACTCTGCTTCATAGATGTCACTTTCTTGCTGTGTCCTCACATGGCAGAAGGGCTGAACAAGCCCTCTCGGGCTTCTTTTATAAGAGCACTAATCCCATTCATGCCCTCATGACCTAATCCAGTTCCAGTCAGGTTGCTGTAAATGCCATTAATTCCTTCCTCTTATGGCTAAGTAGTATTCCATGGTGTGTGTGTATATATATTATATGTACAGATACATCACATTTTCTTTATCCACTCATTGAAAGATGATAATTTGCTTTGCCCATTTTTAAATGAGGTTGTTTGTTTTTTGCTTGTTGATTTGTTTAAGTTTCTTATGGATTTTGGATATTAGAACTTTGTCAGATGCATAGTTTGCAAATATTTTCTCTCATTCCATAGGTTGTCTGTTTACTCTGTTGATAGCTTATTTTGCTGTGCAGAAGCTCTTAAGTTTAATTAGATCCCATTTGTCAATTTTTGCTTTTGCTGAAGTTGCCTTTGGTGCCTTCATAATGAAATTTTTGCCAGTGCCTATGTTCTGAATGGTATTTCCTGGGTTGCTTCCAGGGTTTTTATAGTTTCGGGATTTACACTTTGATCTTTCATTAATCTTGAGTTGATTTTTGTATATGGTGTAAGAAATGAGTCCAGTTTCAATCTTCTGCATATGGCTGGGTAGTTATCCCACCACCATTTATTGAATAGGGAGCCCTTTTTCCCATTACTTGTTATTGTCAACTTTGGCAAAGGTCAGATCCCTTTATTTGTGTGGCTTTACTTTTTGGTTCTCTAACCTGTTCCTTTGGTGTATGTGCCTGCTTTTGTACCAGTACTATGCCATTTTGGCTACTGTAGCTTTGTAGTATAGTTTGAAGTTGGTGTGATGCCTCCAGCTTTGTTCTTTTTGCTTATGATTGCTTTGGCTATTCAGGCTCTTTTTTGGTTTCATATAAATTTTAAAATAGTTTTTTTCTAATTCTGTGAAAACTGTTGTTGGTGCCAGGAATGAGTCCTGGTTCTCAAAAACCCGGTCCAAAATTCCCAGCTTCCTCCCTTTTCAGTCCGAGGTCTGCATCCTCCTGCCATCCACTCTCAATACCTGAATTCCTAAGATCTGCTTGGAGTGTGCTGGTCTTCTTGATGGTCTGATCTGTCAGTGGGTGAAGCTCTTTCTGTCTGCATCTACTCAGGCATCTTGGCATCTCCAGTGGACTGGAGCAGAAGCCCAGAAGTAGAGCCTGAAACCAGTACTGATGGAAATGTTTAAATTATCATTAGTAAATTTATGAAAGTTCAGTGTGAATGAGCTAAAAAACTTCAGGGGCCCAGTTTTGTTGGGGAGAGGTATTCAAGCCTAAGAACTCTCCACTAAGCCCTAGGTCCTGAGATTTTCTGCTATGTTTTATTGTAAAAATGTTAGAGTTTTATATTGTACATGACTTATTTTGAGTTAATTTTTATATATGGTATGAGGTTCAGGTGAAAGTTTTTTTTTTTTTTTTTTTTTGTCTATGCGTATGCAATTGCTGCAGCACAATTTGTAAAGAGGCTTTTCTTTCACTATTGAATTGTTTTCGTACCTGTGTGTATTAGTTCCTTCTCATGCTGCTATGATGAAGTACCCAAGACTGGGTGATTTATAAAGGAAAGAGGTTTAATCAACTCGCAGTTCCACAGGGCTGGAAAGACCTCAGGAAACTTATAATCATGGTGAAAGAGGAAGCAAACACGTCCTCCCTCACAGGGCAGCATCAAGAAATGCCAAGATGAAAGGGAAAAAGCCCTTTATAAAGCCATCAGATCTCGTGAGAACTCACTCACTATCATGAGAACAACATGAGGGTAACCACCCTCATGATTCATTTACCTCCCATTGGTTCCTTCCCACAAGTGGGGATTATGAGAACTACAACTCAAGATAAGATTTGGGTGGGGACACAGCCAAACTATATCACTTTGTGAAATATCAGTTGGCTATACTTGTGTTTGTCTATTTCTGGTTCTCTATTCTGTTCTATTGATCCATGGTTCTCTTCCATCAATGCACATGGTGTTAATTATTATAACTATATAATAAATGTTAAAATCAGGTAATAATTCTTCTCACTTTTTTCTTCTTTTTGAAAATCAGTTTAGGTATTCTAGTTCCTTTGCCTTTCCATAGTGTTCACGAATAAGTCTCCATACACCAGTAAAAAGTCTTGCTGGTTTTTGATAGAGATTGCATTAAACATGTTGTATTAGTCAGGGTTTTCTAGAGGGACAGGTTTTTCTGTCCCTCTAGAAAATCAGTAGACTGATTATATATATATATCTTATAGTTTATTAAGTATTAACTTACATGATCACAAGGTCCCACAATAGGCTGTCTGCAAACTTGAGGAGCAAGGAGAGCCAGTCAGAGTCTTAAAACTGAAGAACTTGGAGTCTGATGCTTGAGGGCAGGAAGCATCCAGCATGGGAGAAAGATGTAGGCTAGGAGGCTAGGCTAGTCTTGCTCCTTCACATTTTTTTTTCCTGCCTGCTTTATATTTGCTGGCAGATAATGAGATTGTGCCCACCAGGTTAAAGTTGGGTCTGCCATCCGCAGCCCACTGACTCAAATGTTAGTGTGCTTTGGCAACACCCTCACAGACACACCCAGGGGACCGATACTTTGTATCCTTCAATCCAATCAAGTTGACACTCAGTATTAACAATCACAAGTCCACCTCTTGTCAACTTGAACCCATACACATTTGCTGAGATTATACATAATCTTCAAATAAAGACAACAATAAGGCCATAGTTACCTCAGCATAGAACAATTGTCCTTCACACAACCAGAAATACATCAGTCCCCAACCTAGATACTATCACATAAAGTTAACAATACTTAAATGCTGATATTAAGTCAATAAATCTTATGTCACATGATAAAGGAATAGGATATAAAATCAAGATGTTTTCTTAGTACAAGTGTATACATGCACAAACATGTTTTTAACAAAAGAAGGAAATACTCATGACAGTTACAGTCCTCGTTTCTGCATCTGGTCCCTTGATGATAGCTGGTATTGATGACTGCCTTCTTCTACCACCCATTCTGCATTCCCTTTGCCTTCAGCAAGCACCTCAGCAGGTCCTGGATTTTTTCCTTCATTACTGAGGGATCTGGACCATTTGTAGTCCTGTCTGGATTGGGTTGTTGTAGTTTCCCATTGACCTTAATCACAGGGCATGGTAATACTAAGCGATGTCCTAATGGATCTCCTGTATTTCGTGCATACTCTTCCTTACCGCCATTGTGGAGTAGTAGACTGATTTTATCTTGCTAGTCTCAGTCAATCACCGCAGCCAACACTGTAACTCCCTTCTTAGCCTGTTGACATAAAGGTAGGTCCTCCCAAAGTGTCCAGGTGGCAATCTTAATTTGCAGTTTAATGGAATCGTTGTTGTGCCTGCTGGTGGCAGCATTCTTCCCTCTGGAAAGAAGAGCTCTAGGCCAGCAGAATGTAATGTCGCGGGAACAGGAAGCAAAAATTTTGCTAGTGGATCACTAGGGGTAATGGTGAGTGGTGCCACTTCCACTCCCACCCCTTGATTCCTAGACCTGTGAATCCTGGCTATGGGAGAAACAGTACCATCTATTGAACGCTGATTCAGAGCAAACATGGCCTTCTGGAGAGCTTTGCCCAGCGCCACAAAGTCATCTAGTTGGCATTGTAATTGTGACTTCAAAAGGACATTCCACCATTCTATCAATCCAGCTGCTTCAGGATGATGGGGAGCACGGTAGGACCCGTGAATTCCATGAGCATGAGCCCACTGCCTCACTTCTTTAGCCATAAAGTGAATGTCTTGGTCAGAGGCAATGCTGTGTGGAATACCATGATGGTGGATAAGACATTCTGTGAGTCCATGGTTGGTGGTCTTGGCAGAAGCATTGCATGCAGGATAGGCAAACCCATATCTGGAGTGTCTATTCCAGTGAGGACAAACCTCTGCTCTTTCTGTAATGGAAGAGATCCAGTATAATCAACCTGGCACCAGGTAGCTGGCTAATCACCCTGAGGAATGGTGCCATATCAAGGGCTCAGTATTGGTCTCTGATGGTGGCAAATTGGGCACTCAGCAGTGGCCATAGCTAGGTTAGCCTTGGTGAGTGGATATCCACGTTCCTGAGCCCACGCATAACCTCCATTCCTGCTACCACGGCCACTTTTATTATGGGCCCATTGGGTGATGACTGGGGTGGCTGGTGAAAGAGGCTGAGTGGTGTCCACAGAACGGGTCATCCTATCCACTTGATTATTAAAATCCTCTTCTACTGAGGTCACCTGTTGCTGAGCACTCATATGGGGTGCAAATATCTTTACAGTTTTTGACCAGTCAGAGAGGTTCATCCACATGCCTTTTCCCCAAATTTCTTTGTCACCGATTTTCCAATCGTGCTTCCTCCAAGTCCCTTACCAACCAGCCAAACTATTGGCTACAGCACATGAATCAATATATAATCACACATCTGGCCATTTCCATTTCCATGCAAAGTGCATAACCAGGTACACTGCTCAAAGTTCTGCCCGCTGGGAAGATTTCCTTTCACTGCTGCCTTTCAGGGATGTCCTAGAAAGGGGCTGTAGTGCTGCAGCTATCCACTTTCAGGTGGTGTCTGCATATGTTGCAGAACTATCTGTGAACCAGACCCTAGTCTTCTCTTCCTCTGTCAGCTGGTCATAGGGAACTCCCTATAAGGTCACTGCAGGCTGGGGGAGAGAAGGAAGGGTGGCAGGAGTGGAGACCGGGGGCATTTGAGCCACTTCCTCATGTAACTTACTTGTGCTTTCAGGACCTGCTCGAGCCCGATCACATATATACCACTTCCATTTGATGACGGAATGCTACTGTGCACGGCCAACTTCATGGCTAGATTTTTCAGTAAGCACTCAGTTCACGATAGGCAGTTCAGGTCACAAGATGACTTGATGATCCATAGTCAAACGTTCAGTTTCAGAGGGTGGAGCAAGATGGCCGAATAGGAACAGCTCCAGTCACCAGCTCCCAGCACGAGCGACACAGAAGACAGGTGATTTCTGCATTTTCAACTGAGGCACTGGGTTAATCTCAATAGGGAGTGCCAGACAATCGGTGCTGGTCAGCTGTTTTAGCCCGACCAGCGAGAGCTGAAGCAGGGCGAGGCATCGCCTCACCTGGGAAGCACAAGGGGGAAGGGAATCCCCTTTCCTAGCCAGGGGAACTGAGACACACAATACCTGGAAAATGGGGTAACTCCCACCCCAATACTGTGCTTCAAGCAAACGGGCACACCAGGAGATTATATCCCACACCTGGCCGGTATGGTCCCACGCCCACGGAGCCTTCTTCATTGCTAGCACAGCAGTCTGCGATCTAACTGCAAGGCAGCAGCGAGGCTGAGGGAGGTTCTTTGAAACCAATGAGAACAAAGATACAACATACCAGAATCTCTGAAACACATTTAAAGCAGTGTGTAGAGGGAAATTTATAGCACTAAATGCCCACAAGAGAAAGCAGGAAAGATCTAAAATTGACACTCTAACATCACAATTAAAAGAACTAGAGGAGCAAGAGCAAACACATTCAAAAGCTAGCAGAAGGCAAGAAATAACTAAGATCAGAGCAGAACTGAAGGAGATAGACACACAAAAACCCTTCCAAAAAATCAATGAATCCAGGAGTTGGTTCATGAAAAGATCAACAAAATTGATAGACTGCTACGAAGACAAATAAAGAAGAAAAGAGAGAAATATCAAATAAACGCAATAAAAAGTGATAAAAGGGATCTCACCACCGACCCCACAGAAATAAAAACTACCATCAGAGAATACTATAAGCACCTCTATGCAAATCAACTAGAAAATCTAGAAGAAATGGATAATTTCCTGGACATTTACACTCTCCCAAGAATAAACCAGGAAGAAGCTGAATCCCTGAATAGACCAATAGCAGGCTCTGAAATTGAGGCAATAATTAATAGCCTACCAACCAAAAAAAGTCCAGGACCAGATGGATTCACAGCTGAATTCTACCAGAGGTACAAGGAGGAGCTGGTACCATTCCTTCTGAAACTATTCCAATCAATAGAAAAAGAGGGAATCCTCCCTAATTCATTTTATGAGGCCAACATCATCCTGACACCAAAGCTTGGCAGAGACACAACAAAAAAAGAAAATTTTAGACCAATATCCCTGATGAACATCGATGCAAAAATCCTCAATAAAATCCTGGCAAACCGGATCCAGCAGCACATCAAAAAGCTTATCCACCATGATGAAGTGGGCTTCATCCCTGGGATGCAAGGCTGGTTCAACATACACAAATCAATGAACGTAATCCAGCATAGAAACAGAACCAAAGACAAAAACCACATGATTATCTCAATAGATGCAGAAAAGGCCTTTGACAAAATTCAACAGCCGTTCATGCTAAAAACTCTCAATAAATTCGATATTGATGGAACGTACCTCAAAATAATAAGAGCTACTTATGATAAACCCACAGCCAATATCATACTGAATGGGCAAAAACTGGAAAAATTCCCTTTGAAAACTGGCACAAGACAGGGATGCCCTCCCTCACCACTCCTATTCAACATAGTGTTGGAAGTTCTGGCTAGGGCAATCAGGCAAGAGAAAGAAATCAAGGGTATTCAGTTAGGAAAAGAAGAAGTCAAATTGTCCCTCTTTGCAGATGACATGATTGTATATTTCGAAAACCCCATTGTCTCAGCCCAAAATCTCCTTAAGCTGATAAGCAACTTCAGCAAAGTCTCAGGATACAAAATTAATGTGCAAAAATCACAAGCATTCTTATACACCAGTAACAGACAAACAGAGAGCCAAATCAGGAATGAACTTCCATTCACAATTGATTCAAAGAGAATAAAATACCTAGGAATCCAACTTACAAGAGATGTCAAGGACCTCTTCAAGGAGAACTACAAACCACTGCTCAGTGAAATAAAAGAGGATACAAAGAAATGGAAAAACATACCATGCTCATGGATAGGAAGAATCAATATTGTGAAAATGGCCATACTGTCCAATGTCATTTATAGATTCAATGCCATCCCCATCAAGCTACCAATGAGTTTCTTCACAGAATTGGAAAAAACTGCCTTAAAGTTCATATGGAACCAAAAAAGAGCCCGCATCTCCAAGACAATCCTAAGTCAAAAGAACAAAGCTGGAGACATCACGCTACTTGACTTCAAACTCTACTACAAGGCTACAGTAACCAAAACAGCATGGTACTGGTACCAAAACAGAGATATAGACCAATGGAACAGAACAGAGCCCTCAGAAATAGTACCACACATCTACAGCCATCTGATCTTTGATAAGCCTAAGAAAAACAAGAAATGGGGAAAGGATTCCATATTTAATAAATGGTGCTGGGAAAATTGGCTAGTCATAAGTAGAAAGCTGAAACTGGATCCTTTCCTTACCCCTTATACGAAAATTAATTCAAGATGGGTTAGAGACTTAAATGATAGACCTAATACCATAAAAACCCTAGAGGAAAACCTAGGTAATACCATTCAGGACATAGGCATGGGCAAGGACTTCATGTCTAAAATACCAAAAGCAACAGCAGCAAAAGCCAAAATTGACAAATGGGGTCTAATTTAAGTAAAGAGCTTCTGCACAGCAAAAGAAACTACCATCAGAGTGAACAGGCAACCCACAGTGTGGGAGAAAATTTTTGCAATCTACTCATCAGACAAAGGGCTAATATCCACAATCTACAAAGAACTCAAACAACAAACAACCCCATCAAAAAGTGGGCAAAGGATATGAACAGACATTTCTCAAAAGAAGACATTCATACAGCCAACAGACACATGAAAAAATGCTCATCATCACTCGCCATCAGAGAGATGCAAATCAAAACCACAATGAGATACCATCTCACACCAGTTAGAACGGCAATCCTTAAAAAGTCAGGAAACAACAGGTGCTGGAGAGGATGTGGAGAAATAGGAACACTTTTACACTGTTGGTGGGATTGTAAACTAGTTCAACCATTATGGAAAACAGTATGGCAATTTCTCAGGGGTCTAGAACTAGAAGTACCATATAACCCAGCCATCCCACTAGTGGGTATATACCCAAAGGATTATAAATCATGCTGCTATAAAGACACATGCACACGTATGTTTATTGCGGCACTATTCACAATAGCAAAGACTTGGAGTCAACCCAAATGTCCATCAGTGACAGACTGGATTAAGAAAATGTGGCACATATACTCCATGGAATACTATGCAGCCATAAAAAAGGATGAGTTTGCGTCCTTTGTAGGGACGTGGATGTAGCTGGAAACAATCATTCTCAGCAAACTATCTCAAGATCTGAAAACCAAACACCGCATGTTCTCACTCATAGGTGGGAACTGAACAATGAGATCACTTGGACTCGGGAAGGGGAACATCACACACCAGGGCCTATCACGGGGAGGGGGGAGGGGGTCGGGGGGAGGAGGGAGTGGGGAGAGATTGCATTGGGAGTTATACCTTATGTAAATGACGAGTTGATGAGTGCTGATGAGTTGATGGGTTCAGCACACCAACATGGCACAAGTATACATATGTAACAAACCTGCACGTTATGCACGTGTATCCTAGAACTTAAAGTATAATAATAATAAAAAAAAGGTACATCACTTTTGTCTGGAATGGCAATATATCCCTGCCTCAACAGACAACCATGATTAGTTGAAGCCATTCAAAATATTTCCATCTCTTTTTGCCAAATTCTTACCTTCCCAGACTCCCTTGCAACTAGAAGTGTTCATATGATAAAATTTTGCCCAAAGAAATGTAATGGGCAGTTTTTTGGAAGGCTTTTATGGGAGATATTTTTAAGCCTTCTCCACCCTAATGAGAGGAAAACCTTATATCTGCAGTCCTTTTCTGCATAAGTATGAGAATGCCATGCCAACAGCTACTGCAATTATCTTGCAATCATGAAGCAATAAGAATGAAGACAAAAAGCCATACTGAAAGAATGGAGCAAAAGGATAGAAATTTAGATCCTTCATGACATCACTGAGCCATTGAATGAACCCTGGAACCACCACCTCCAGACTTCCTGATAAGTAAATGAAAATTACATTATGGTTTGCGCCACTGTTAATCAGGCTTTCTGCTACTTGCAGATAACAAAATTTACATGTATTGGGCACCTATTATCTGCCAGGCAAAAATGGTGTTCAGCATATTTTATCTCATTTAATTTAATCCAACAACACCATGGGATAGGTATTACCATAGTCTTTTTCCAATAAAGTTTAAAAAGAGATCAGTGTCTTGTCCAAGGCCACAAAACTACTGAGTGATAGAACCAAGATTGAAACTTATATATGTCCATATCCAAAACTCTTCCCACTAAAAATATATTCATAACTATAATACATCATAGAAAGTGAAAAGTACTTTATGAGCTATAAGTTTAATCTCAGAGTTAAACCAAAGAAGAGCTTATTTCCAGGTAAGGGAGGAGGTGTCATAATGGAGGTAAGATTTCAGTTGTGCACTGAGAAATAGGTACAACTTATTTATTTAAAAGGGGGACGAAGGCAGGAGAACAGTCTAAACCAGCAATTACTACCTTTTGCTATTGTTTTAAGCCACAAGCCTCAAACCCCTCAAAGTCATTCATGAGAGTTGGAATCAACTTCCTCTAAACTTTAGTTAATGTTGACATTTTGACCTCTCCCCATTAATCACAAATTTTCTTAATGACATCTGGAATGGTGAATCTTTTTCAGAAGGTTTTCAATTGACTTTTTCTAGATCCATCAAAGGAAACACAATCTATGTCAACTTCAGCCTTATGAAAAGTATTTCTTAAATAATAAGACTTGAAAGTTGGAACTACTTCTTGATCCATGGGTTCCAAAATGGATGTTGTGTTAGCAGGCATGAAAACATTAATCTCCTCATTAATCTCCATCAGAGATCTTGGATAAGCAGGTGCATTATCAACAAGCAGCACTATTTTAAAAAGAATCTTTTTTTCTGAGCAGTAGGTCTCAACAATGGGCTTAAAATATTCACTAGATCATACCATAAACAGATATGTTGTCATCTAGGCTTTGTTGCTCCATATATAAAGTCACAGTAGATTTAGCATAATTATTCAGGGCCATAGGAGATTCAGAATAGTAAATGAGTATTGTCTTCAACCTAAAGTCACCAGTTGCATTAGCCCCAGCAAGACAGTCATTCCGTTCTTTGAAGTTTGGAAACCAGGCACGGACTTTCCTCTCTTGCTAAGGAAGTCCTAAATTTCACCCTCTTCCAATAGAAGATTGTTTTGCCCACATTGAATATCTGTTGTTTAGTGTAGCCACCTGCATCAGTTAGCTAGATCTTCTATTTAACTTGATGCAGCTTCTACGTCAGCACTTGCTGCTTCACCTTGTGCTTTTATATTATAGAGATGGCTTCTTTCCTTAAGAACCAATCCCTACTACTTTCAAAGTTTTCTTCTGCAACTTCCTTATCTCTTTCAGCCTTGACATAGTTAAAAACAGAAGGGATTTGCTCTGGATTAGGCTTTGGCATAAGGGAAAGTTGTGGCTGGTTTGATCTATCCAGACCACTATGAGGTTCTCTATATCAGCAATAAGGTTATTTCACATTCTCGGTTTCAGTGTGTTCACTGGAGCAATGTTTTGAATTTCCTTTAAGAACTTTTTCTTTGCATTAGCAACTTGACTGTTTGGCACAAGAGGCCTGGCTATCACTAAGCTTAATTTTTTCTAGCTTTCTTTCTTTCACTTGAACATGTAGAAGCCATTGTAGTGTTATTAATTGGATTACTTTCAATATTTTTGTGTCTCAAGGAATAGGGATACCCAAAGATAGAGAGAGGGATAGGCAAATGGCCAGTTAGTGGAGCCATCAGAACACATGCAACATGTATCAATTAAGTTTACTGTCTTATATGGGTGTGGTTCTTGGTGCCCAAAACAATTATGAAGTAACATCAAAGAAAGCTGATCACAGACTATTATAACAGATATACAAATAATGAAAAAGTTTGAAGTGTTGTGAAAATTACCAAAATGTGACACAGAAACATTAAGCGAGCACATGCTGTTGGAAAAATAGTACCAATAGACATGTTCAGTGCAGGGTTGCTACGAATCTTCAATTTGTAAAAATGCAATATCTGCAAAGCACAATAAAATAAGATATGCCTGTATTTGAGATGCTTGGATGCCAGTCAAAATTATGTATATGTTATTCTATGGGCAATAGAGAATATTAAAGATTTTTAGATATACAAGTAATAAGATCAAAGGTATATATGATTTACTAGTAAATTTTTCAACAGTTTTCAGTCTCACATACTGCAGCATATTCAGGGAGCATTTCTCACACCTGCCAAGACAAAATTCCATTCCAGTTTATATGACAGCGATTCTTATGCAAAAGCATATTCAAGGGCATAGCTTCAAAATGACAGATAGTATCAGTCATTTTTAACATATAATTTATCATAAAATAAAGGATTCTTTTGAGAAAAAAAGATACATTCTATTTTTCCTGATAATAAAAAGTTTTCTTAAAGTAAATGGTACTGTTAAAATAACTGTATTGGCCGGGCGCGGTGGCTCAAGCCTGTAATCTCAGCACTTTGGGAGGCCGAGACGGGCGGATCATGAGGTCAGGAGATCGAGACCATCCTGCCTAACACGGTGAAACCCCGTCTCTACTAAAATACAAAAAGAAAACTAGCCGGGCGAGGTGGCGGACGCCTATAGTCCCAGCTACTCGGGAGGCTGAGGCAGGAGAATGGCGTGAGCCCGGGAGGCGGAGCTTGTAGTGAGCTGAGATCCGGCCACTGCACTCCAGCCTGGGTGACAGAGCGAGACTCCGTCTCAAAAAAAAAAAAAAAAAAAATCACTGTATTTTTGTCTTTCTAAAGACATTTGCCTCAGCTTTATTAATCATCAAACCCTAAAACAAGATTTAATTGCACTTAGCCAGGTCCTATTTGCCAACAAGCAGTTATGCCATTTTGGAAAAATAAGGTGTAAATATTTCTTAATTTCAATTATTATAGTACTGACAACTCTACCCTCCTAATCAAAATACAGAAGAGGTGACATTAGTGAAAGTGGTAGAGTACACCATTCCAAAGGCCCATTCCACTACAGGGAAAAAAAAAAAAAAAAAAAAAAAAAAAAAAAACAAGTAAAAATTGTCAGTATCAACATTTTCAGAACTCTGAAAAATATTCGAAGATTTACAGCAACAAATTGAACACTGAGTTAAGCAAAAGGTGACTAAAACAAGTTAGGAGGAGAGTTTGAAGCTGTTAATTCAGATTTTCTCTGCACTCTCCCCAGTAAAGTGACAGTCTTGAAGACAGCGGCCCATGCTCAGGTGCAGATACCGGGTTTCTAGAGGAGGAGAGTGTACCTTTTTCTAAAGTAATTTTTTGCAAGTTTGACCTCTCTTGGGGTTTACTAATGAATTAATGCTAGGTGTTTGAAAATCCAGAATATTTTCAGGGAAGAAAAGCATCTGTGTGGAAGGTATTTTTTAAAAACATTGAAAGGCAAATGAACAATCTGTTGCCACCTGAGGCAAAAGATTACAACTGGAGAACAGCATAATCAAAGTGACAGGGCCAAAAAGTACAATGCTTAATGAAATAAAAGAGGACACAAACAGATGGAAGAACATTCCATACTCATGGATAGGAAGAATCAATATTGTGAAAATAGCCATACTGTCCAAGGTAATTTACAAATTCAATGCTATCCCCATCAAGCTACCACTGACTTTCATCACAGAAATGGAAAAAACTACTTTAAATTTCATATGGAACCAAAAAGAGCCCACATAGCCAAGATAATACTAAGCAAAAAGAACAAAGTTGGAAGCATCACACTACCCAACTTCAAACTACACTACAAGGCTACAGTAAGCAAAACAGCATGGCACTGGTACCAAAACAGAGATATAGACCAATGGAACAGAACAGAGACCTCAGAAATAACACCACTCATCTACAACCAGGTTTTGACAAACCTGACAAAAGCAAGCAATGGGGAAAGGATTCCCTATTTATTAAATGGTGCTTGGAAAACTGGCTAGCCATATGTAGAAAGCTGAAACTGCATCCCTTCCTTACATGTTATACAAAAATTAACTCAACATGGATTAAAGACTGAAATGTAAGACCTAAAACCATAAAAACCATAGAAGAAAACTAGGCAATACCATTCAGGACATAGTCATGGGCAAAGACTTCATGACTAAA
Source organism: Rhinopithecus roxellana (assembly GCF_007565055.1). Lineage (NCBI taxonomy): Eukaryota > Metazoa > Chordata > Mammalia > Primates > Cercopithecidae > Rhinopithecus > Rhinopithecus roxellana. The sequence continues at coordinate 67,655,779 of NC_044555.1, read as the reverse complement.
ACACCAAAAGCAATGGCAACAAAAGCCAAAATTGAAATATGGGATCTAATTAAGCTAAAGAGCTTCTGTACAGCGAAAGAAACTACCATCAGGTTGAACAGGTAACCTACAGAATGGGAGAAAATTTTTGCAATCTATCCATCTGGCAAAGGGCTAATATCCAGAATCTATGAGGAACTTAAACAAATTTACAAGAAAAAAACTCCATCAAAAAGTGGGCGAAGGATATGAACAAACACTTCTCAAAACAGGACACTTATGCAGCCAACAGACATATGAAAAAATGCTCATCATCACTGACCATCAGAGAAATGCAAATCAAAACCACAATGAGATACCATCTCATGCCAGTTAGAATGGTGATCTTCAATATGTCAGGAAACAGATGTCGGAGAGGATGTGGAGAAATAGGAACACTTTTACACTGTTGGTGGGAGGGTAAATTAGTTCAACCATTGTGGAATACAGTGTGGAGATTCCTCAAGGATCTAGAACCAGAAATACCATTTGATCCAGCAATTCCATTATTGGGTATATACCCAAAGTATTATAAATCATGCTACTATAAAGACACATGCACACATATGTTTATTGTGGCACTATTCACAATAGCAAAGACTTGGAACCAACTCAAATGTCCATCAGTGATAGACTGGATAAAGAAAATGTGGTACATATATACCATGGAATACTATGCAGCCATAAAAAAGGATGAGTTCATGTCCTTTGCACAGACGTGGGTGAAACTGGAAACCATCATTGTCAGCAAAATATCACAAGGACAGAAAATCAAACACTCCATGTTTTCACTCATAAGTGGGAGTTGAACAATTAGAACACATGGACACAGGAAGGGGATCATCACACACTGGGGCCTGTTGCGGGGTGGGGGGCTAGGTGGAGGGATAGCGTTAGGAGAAATACCTAATGTAAGTGACAAGTTGATGGGTGCAGCAAACCAACATGGCACATGTATATGTAACCTGCACATTGCGCACATGTACCCTAGAACTTAAAGTGCAATTTAAAAAAGGAAAAAAAAAAAAAAAAAGAGTTTCAAGGCAGCTACCACAGCGCATTAAACCAAATGTGAGTTTTTCTGAGAGGGGGACCCTTTGTGACTGCCCATGAAGCCCTCCCGTGGAGACAAGTATCATGAATGATCAGCAGTCGGGTAGAGCTTGTCTCTCTGAATCCGCACCTTGGCTCAAAGAGGTAATCAGCATTACCTCTAGCAACCACAGCATGTTTTCTAACAGCTGAAGTCGGTTTCCCAGAAGAGAACAGAGCCCATGTAAATGTGTTCTTCCAAATTTGATGTTGATATTAAGAAATATCGTAGGACATGTTTTTCGGTACAAGCTGCACAAAGCATTGCTTGGTTAAAGCTTCCTAAAACTCTCAGCAAGCCCCAAACACAGCTGCAGTGTGTGGAGTTCTGGATCAAAGCCTGCCTGCTGAAGGTAGAAAGCAGTGAGTTTCTACTAATGAGGCCCATTAAGCGTCTAGTCAAATCTTTCTCTATTCTGTGCCTGGTGAACATGGCAATTTGTTATCAACCCACAGAATGAGTTGCAGATAAATGCTCTCTGATCCTGTCCTTGGTAAAACCTACAATTTACAGGCTATCTTAGGGGATAACTGTAATTGGAACTTTTATGTTATGTTTTACTTTCAGTTGTGATTACCCACAACTACATTTGCTTACATACATCTAAAGGGCACCTGTACTTGGGTCTGGTTATGACCTTGTATGCGGTGTGAGTGGGTGTGAGTGCATGTGAGTGTGTGTTCATACATACACACGTACCCTTTTGTGAAATTTGAACATATATAAATATGAAATGGTTAATTACTTTATTTGCTTTGTTTCTGTGAGCCTTAAAAGAAGCTGGTAATCCCAGAGACATCTGAAATACCGTTTCCATATTGACCCAGAAATCCCATTACTGGGTATATACCTAAAGGATTATAAATCATTCTACTATAAAGACACATGCACACATATGTTTATTGCAGCACTATTTACAATAGCAAAGACTTGGAACCAACCCAAATGCCCATAAATGATAGACTGGATAAAGAAAATGTGGCACATATATACCATGGAATACTATGCAGACATAAAAAAGAATAAGTTCGTGTCTTTTGCAGAGACATGGATGAAGCTGGAAGCCATCATTCTCAGCAAACTAACACAGGAACAGAAAAACAAACACCACATGTTCTCACTTGTAAATGAGAGTTGAACAATGAGAACACATGGACACAGGGAGGGGAACATCACATAATGGAACCTGTTGGGGATGGGGGACAAGGGGAGGGAGAGCATCAGGACAAATACCTAATGCATGTGGGGCTTAACACCTAGATGACGGTTGATAGGTGGAACAAACCACCATGACACATGTATACATATGTAACAAACCTGCATGTTCTGCACATGTATTACAGAACTTAAAGTAAAATAAAATATATATACTTTGGTAAAAAAAAAAAAAAAAAGAAGAAGAAGAAGCACAATACAAGAATTGCATAACGCAATCACAAATATTAGTAGCAGAATAGACCAACCTGAGGAAAGAATCTCAGAGCTTGAAGACTGTCTTTCTGAAATGAGATATAAGCACACAGGAATAGAGAAAAAAATGAAACCCCTGAAAAATATGGAATTGTGTAAAGAGACCAAATCTATGACTGACTGGTATATCTGAAGGAGATGGGGAGAATGGAACCAATTTGGAAAGCATATTTCAGCATATTATCCAGGACAACTTCCCTAACCTAGCTAAGCAAGTCAACATTCAGATTCAGGTAATGCAGAGGACCCCAGTAAAATAATCCATGAGAAGGTGACCCCGAAAACATATAATTATCGGATCCTCCAAAGTCAAAATGAAAGAAAAAATGCAGAAGGCAGCTAGAGAGGAAGGCCAGATCACCTACAATAGGAAGTCCACCACACTAGAAAGAAGAAAGAGAAAGAAAGAGAAAGAAGGAATGAAAGAAAGAAAGAAAGAAAGAAGAAAGAAGAAAGAAAGAAAGAAAGAAAGAAAGAAAGAAAGAAAGAAAGAAAGAAAGAAAGAAAAAGAAGAAATTCCAACACAAAATTCCATATCTTGCCAAACTAAGTTTCATAAGAGAATAAGAAATAAGGTTCCTTACAAGCAAGTAAATGCTGAAGAAATTTGTTACAACCCAGCCTGACTCACAAGAGCTCCTGAAGGAAGCCCTAAATATGGAAAGATAATACCATTACTAGCCACTAAAAAACACACTGAAGTACACAGAACAGTGACACTATAAAGCCATCACATAAACAAGTTCATAAAATAACCAGCTAGCATTATGATGACAGAATCAAATCCACACATATAGATACTAATCTGAAATATAAATGGGCTAAATGCCCCCAAGTAAAAGATATCAAGTGGCAAGGTGAATAAAGTACCAAGACCCATTGGTACACTGTCTTCAAGAGACCATCTCATATGCAAAGACACACATAGGCTCAAAATAAAGGGATGGAGAAAATTTTACCAAGCAAATGGAAAGCAGAAAAAAGCAGGTGTTGCAATCCAAGTTTCTGACAAAACAGACTTTAAGCCAAAAAATATTACTAAAGACAAAGAAGGGCATTAAATAATGATAAAGGGTTCAATTCAACAAATAAAGCTAACTATCCTAAACATATATGCTCCCAATACAGGAGCACCTAGATTCATAAAACAAGTTCTTAAAGACCTACAAAGAAACTTAGACTCCGACATGATAATAGTGTGAGATTTTAGAATCCCACTGACAATATTAGACAGATCATTGGCATAGAAAATGAACAAAGATATTCAGGACCTAAAATCAATACTGGATCAAATGGACATGGAGGTATCTACAGAAATCTCCACCCAAAAACAAAAAATATATACATTTTTTTATTGCCACATGGCACATACTCTAAAATCAGTCACATAATCAGAAATAAAACACCCCTAAACGAATGCAAAAGAACCAAAATCATAAAAGACAGTATCCTGGATCACAGTACAATCAAATTAGAAATCTACCAAGAAATCCACTCAAAACTATACAATTACATAGACATTTAATAACCTGCTCCTGAGTGACTTGGGTAAATAATAAAATTAAGGCAGAAATCAAGAAGTCCTTTGAAACTAATAAGAGCAAATATACAGTTTACTACAATCTGTGGGACACAGGTAAGGCAGTGTTAAGAGAGAAACTTACAGCAATAAATACCCACAACAAAAAGGAAGAAAGATATCAAGTTAACAACCTTACAGCACAATTAATAAAACTAGAGAACCAAGAGAAAACAAATTCCAAAGCTAGCAGAAGACAATGAATAACCAAAATCAAAGCTGAACTGAAGGAGATAGAGACATAAAAAGCCATTCAAAATATCAATGAATCCAGGAGCTGGTTTAGTGAAAAATAATGATAAAATAGACCATCGAGCTAGACTAACAAAGAAGAAAACAGAGATGATTCAAACAAATACAATCAGAAATGATAAGGCAGATGTCACCACTGACCCCACAGAAATGCAACCAACCATCAGATAATACTATAAACATCTATATGCACATAAACTAGAAAATCTAGAAGAAATCGATAAATTTCGGTCCACATACACTCTCCAAAGACTGAACCAGGAAGAAATTGAATCCCTGAAAATATCAATAACTAGTTCTGAAATTGAGGCCATTCATCTCACAAAGGTGTAATATCCAGAATCTAAAAGGAATTTAAGCAAATTTACAACAAATAGCCCCATTAAAAAGTGAGCAAAGGGCATGAACAGACATTTCTCAAAAGAAGATACACACGTGGCCAACAAACATATGAAAAGAAGTTCAAAATCATTGATCTTTAGAGAAATGCAAATCAAAACCACAATGAGATACCATCTCACATGAGTCAAAGTGGTGATTATTAAAAAGTCAAAAAACAACAGATATTGGCAAAGTTGCAGAGAAATAGGAAAGTTTTTACACTGGTGATGGAAATGTACATTAGTTCAACCATTGTGGAATACAGTTGGCAATTCCTCGAAGACTTAGAACTGGAAATGCCATTTGAACCAGCAATCCCATTACTAAATATACCCAAATGAATATAAATTATTCTATTACAAAGATACATCCTTATGTATGTTCATTGCAGCACTATTTACAATAGCAAAGACATGGAATCAACCCAAATGCTCATCAATGATAGATTGGATAAAGAAGATGTGGTGCATATACACCATGGAATACTATGCAACCACAAAAAAAGGAGATCATATCCCTTGCAGGGACATGAATGAAGTTGGAAGCCATTATCCTCAGCAAACTAATGCAGTAATAGAAAATCAAACACTGCATTTTCTCACTTATAGCTGGGAGATGAGCAATGAAGATGCATGGACACAGGGAAGAAAACAACACACATTGGGGCCTGTCAGGGGAGGTCAGTGGGGAAAGCACATCAGGAAAATAGTTAATGCATGCCAGGCTTAATATCTGGTGATGGGTTGATAGGTGCAGCAAATCACCGTGGCACACTTTCACCTACGTAACAAACTTGCACATTCTGCACAAATACTCCAGAACTTTAAAATAAAATAAAAATAAATTGAAGAAAGGTTAATAGAAATTATTCAAACTAAAATATAAAAAGGAAGAGCCGGAGCAAGATGGCCGAATAGAAACAGCTCAAGTCTCCAACTCCCAGCGCCAGCGACACAGAAGACCAGTGATTTCTGTATTTTCAACTGAGGTACTGGGGTCATCTCACTAGGGAGTGCCGGACAATCGGTGCTGAAGCAGGGCAAGGCATCTCCTCACCTGGGGAGCACAAGGGGGAAGGGAATCCCTTTTCCTAACTAGGGGAACTGAGACACACAACACCTGGAAAATCGGGTAACTCCCACCCCAATACCACGCTTTAAGCAAAGGGGCACACCAGAAGAACATATCCCTCACCTGGCCGGGAGGGTTCCACGCCCACGGAGCCTCATTCATTGTTAACACAGCAGTGTGCGCGATCTAACCGCGAGGCAGCAGTGAGGCTGGGGAAGGGGCGCCCGCCATTGCTGAGGCTTAAGTAGGTAAACAAAGCCACTGGGAAGCTCGAACTGGGTGGAGCTCACAGCAGCTAAAGGAAACCTGCCTGTCTCTGTAGACTCCACCTCTGGGGGCAGGGCTCAGCTAAAAAAACAAAGGGGAAGCAGCAGAGGCCTGAGCAGATGCGAACGACTCTGTCTGACAGCTTTGAAGAGAGCAGTGGATCGCCAAACATGGAGGTTGAGATCTGAGAAGGGACAGACTGCCTGCTCAAGTGGGTCCCTGACCCCTGAGTAGCCTAACTGGGAGACATCCCCCACTAGGGGCAGTCTGACACCCCACACCTCACAGGGTGGAGTACACCCCTGAGAGGAAGCTTCCAAAGTAAGAATCAGACAGGTACACTAGCTGTTCAGCAATATTCTATCTTCTGCAACCTCTGCTGCTGATACCCAGGCAAACAGGGTCTGGAGTGGACCTCAAGCAATCTCCAACAGACCTATAGCTGAGGGTCCTGACTGTCAGAAGGAAAACTATCAAACAGGAAGGACACCTATACCAAAACCTCATCAGTACGTCACCATCATCAAAGACCAGAGACAGATAAAGCCACAAAGATGGGGAAAAAGCAGGGCAGAAAAGCTGGAAATTCAAAAAATAAGAGCACATCTCCCCCTGCAAAGGAGCACAGCCCATCGCCAGCAAAGGATCAAAGCTGGTCAGAGAATGACTTGGACGAGATGAGAGAAGAAGGCTTCAGTCCATCAAACTTCTCAGAGCGAAAGGAGGAATTACGTACACAGCGCAAAGAAACTAAAACTCTTGAAAAAAGAGTGGAAGAATTGACAGCTAGACTAATTGATGCAGAGAAGGTCAAAAACGAAATGACAGAGATGAAAACCATGACACGAGAAATACGTGACAAATGCACAAGCTTCAGTAACCGACTTGATCAACTGGAAGAAAGAGCATCAGCGATTGAGGATCAAATGAATGAAATGAAGCGAGAAGAGAAACCAAAAGAAAAAAGAAGAAAAAGAAATGAACAAAGCCTAAAAGAAGTATGGGATTATGTAAAAAGACCAAATCTACGTCTGATTGGGGTGCCTGAAAGTGAGGGGGAAAATGGATCCAAGTTGGAAAACACTCTTCAGGATATCATCCAGGAGAACTTCCCCAACCTAGTAGGGCAGGCCAACATTCAAATTCAGGAAATACAGAGAACGCCACAAAGATACTCCTCCAGAAGAGCAACTCCAAGACACATAATTGCCAGATTCACCAAAGTTGAAATGAAGGAAAAAATCTTAAGGGCAGCCAGAGAGAAAGGTCGGGTTACCCACAAAGGGAAGCCCATCAGACTAACAGCAGATCTCTCGGCAGAAACTCTACAAGTCAGAAGAGAGTGGGGGCCAATATTCAACGTTCTTAAAGAAAAGAATTTTAAACCCAGGATTTCATATCCAGCCAAACTACGTTTCATAAGTGAAGGAGAAATAAAATCCTTTACAGATAAGCAAATGCTTAGAGATTTTGTCACCACCAGGCCTGCCTTACAAGAGACCCTGAAGGAAGCCCTAAACATGGAAAGGAGCAACCGGTAGCAGCCATTGCAAAAACATGCCAAAATGTAAAGACCATCGAGGCTAGGAAGAAACTGCATCAACTAATGAGCAAAATAACCAGTTAATATCATAATGGCAGGATCAAGTTCACACATAACAATATTAACCTTAAATGTAAATGGGCTAAATGCTCCAATTAAAAGACACATACTGGCAAACTGGATAAAGACTCAAGACCCATCAGTCTGCGGTATTCAGGAGACCCATCTCACATGCAGAGACATACATAGGCTCAAAATAAAGGGATGGAGGAAGATCTAACAAGCAAATGGAGAACAAAAAAAAAGCAGGGGTTGCAATCTTAGTCTCTGATAAAACAGACTTTAAACCATCAAAGATCAAAAGAGACAAAGAAGGCCATTACATAATGGTAAAGGGATCAATTCAACAGGAAGAGCTAACTCTCCTAAATATATATGCACCCAATACAGGAGCACCCAAATTCATAAAGCAAGTCCTTAGAGACTTACAAAGAGACTTAGACTCCCATACAATAATAATGGGAGACTTCAACACTCCACTGTCAACATTAAACAGATCAACGAGACAGAAAGTTAACAAGGATATCCAGGAATTGAACTCATCTCTGCACCAAGCGGACCTAATAGACATCTATAGAACTCTCCACCCCAAATCAACAGAATATACATTCTTCTCAGCACCGCATCGCACTTACTCCAAAATTGACCACATAATTGGAAGTAAAGCACTCCTCAGCAAATGGAAAAGAACAGAAGTTATCACAAACTGTCTCTCAGACCACAGTGCAATGAAACTAGAACTCAGGACTAAGAAACTCAATCAAAACTGCTCAACTACATGGAAACTGAACAACCTGCTCCTGAATGACTACTGGGTACAGAACGAAATGAAGGCAGAAAAAAAGATGTTCTTTGAAACCAATGAGAACAAAGATACAACATACCAGAATCTCTGAGACACATTTAAAGCAGTGTGTAGAGGGAAATTTATAGCACTAAATGCCCACAAGAGAAAGCAGGAAAGATCTAAAATTGACACTCTAACATCACAATTAAAAGAACTAGAGAGGCAAGAGCAAACACATTCAAAAGCTAGCAGAAGGCAGAAAATAACTAAGATCAGAGCAGAACTGAAGGAGACAGAGACACAAAAAACCCTCCAAAAAATCAATGAATCCAGGAGTTGTTTTTTTGAAAAGATCAACAAAATTGACAGACTGCTAACAAGACTAATAAAGAAGAAAAGAGAGAGGAATCAAATAGATGTAATAAAAAATGATAAAGGGGATATCACCACCGACCCCACAGAAATACAAACTACCATCAGAGAATACTATAAACACCTCTATGCAAATCAACTAGAAAATCTAGAAGAAATGGATAACTTCCTGGACACTTACACTCTCCTAAGACTAAACCAGGAAGAAGTTGAATCCCTGAATAGACCAATAGCAGGCTCTGAAATTGAGGCAACAATTAATAGCCTACCCACCAAAAATGTCCAGGACCAGATGGATTCACAGCTGAGTTCTACCAGAGGTACAAGGAGGAGCTGGTACCATTCCTTCTGAAACTATTCCAATCAATAGAAAAAGAGGGAATCCTCCCTAACTCATTTTTTTTTATTTATTTATTTTTTTTTATTATACTTTAAGTTCTAGGGTACATGTGCATAACGTGCAGGTTTGTTACATATGTATACTTAGGCCATGTTGGTGTGCTGCACCCATCAACTCGTCAGCACCCATCAATTCATCATTTATATCATGTATAACTCCCCAATGCAATCCCTCCCTCCTCCCCCCTCCCCCCTCCCCATGATAGGCCCCAGTGCGTGATGTTCCCCTTCCCGAGTCCAAGTGATCTCATTGTTCAGTTCCCACCTATGAGTGAGAACATGCGGTGTTTGGTTTTCTGTTCTTCTGATAGTTTGCTAAGAATGATGGTTTCCAGCTGCATCCATGTCCCTACAAAGGACGCAAACTCATCCTTTTTTATGGCTGCATAGTATTCCATGGTGTATATGTGCATCCTGATACCAAAGCCTGACAGAGACACAACAAAAAAAGAGAATTTTAGACCAATATCCCTGATGAACATCGATGCAAAAATCCTCAATAAAATACTGGCAAACCGGATTCAGCAGCACATCAAAAAGCTTATCCACCATGATCCAGTGGGCTTCATCCCTGGGATGCAAAGCTGGTTCAACATTCGCAAATCAATAAACATAATCCAGCATTTAAACAGAACCAAAGTCAAGAACCACATGATTATCTCAATAGATGCAGAAAAGGCTTTTGACAAAATTCAACAGCCCTTCATGCTAAAAACGCTCCATAAATTCGGTATTGATGGAACGAACCTCAAAATAATAAGAGCTATTTGTGACAAACCCACAGCTAATATCATAATGAATGGGCAAAAACTGGAAAAATTCCCTTTGAAAACTGGTACAAGACAGGGATGCCCTCTCTCACCACTCCTATTCAACATAGTCTTGGAAGTTCTGGCTAGGGCAATCAGGCAAGAGAAAGAAATCAAGGGTATTCAGTTAGGAAAAGAAGAAGTCAAATTGTCCCTGTTTGCAGATGACATGATTGTATATTTAGAAAACCCCATCATCTCAGCCCAAAATCTCCTTAAGCTGATAAGCAACTTCAGCAAAGTCTCAGGATACAAAATTAATGTGCAAAAATCACAAGCATTCTTATACACCAGTAACAGACAAGCAGAGAGCCAAATCAGGAATGAACTTCCATTCACAATTGCTTCAAAGAGAATGAAATATCTAGGAATCCAACTTACAAGGGATGTAAAGGACCTCTTCAAGGAGAACTACAAACCACTGCTCAGTGAAATAAAAGAGGACACAAACAAATGGAAGAACATACCATGCTCATGGATAGGAAGAATCAATATCGTGAAAATGGCCATACTGCCCAAGGTTATTTATAGATTCAATGCCATCCCCATCAAGCTACCAATGTGTTTCTTCACAGAATTGGAAAAAACTGCTTTAAAGTTCATATGGAACCAAAAAAGAGCCGGTATTGCCAAGACAATCCTAAGCCAAAAGGACAAAGCTGGAGGCGTCACGCTACCTGACTTCAAACTATACTACAAGGCTACAGTAACCAAAACAGCATGGTACTGGTACCAAAACAGAGATACAGACCAATGGAACAGAACAGAGTCCTCAGAAATAATACCACACATCTACAGCCATGTGATCTTTGACAAACCTGAGAGAAACAAGAAATGGGGAAAGGATTCCCTATTTAATAAATGATGCTGGGAAAATTGGCTAGCCATAAGTAGAAAGCTGAAACTGGATCCTTTCCTTACTCCTTATACGAAGATTAATTCAAGATGGATTAGAGACTTAAATGTTAGACCTAATACCATAAAAACCCTAGAAGAAAACCTAGGTAGTACCATTCAGGACATAGGCATGGGCAAGGACTTCATGTCTAAAACAGCAAAAGCAACGGCAGCAAAACCAAAAATTGACAAATGGGATCTAATTAAACTGAAGAGCTTCTGCACAGCAAAAGAAACTACCATCAGAGTGAACAGGCAACCTACAGATTGGGAGAAAATTTTTGCAATCTACTCATCTGCCAAAGGGCTAATATCCAGAATCTACAAAGAACTCAAACAAATATACAAGAAAAAAACAAACAACCCCATCAAAAAGTGGGCAAAGGATATGAACAGACATTTCTCAAAAGATGACATTCATACAGCCAACAGACACATGAAAAAATGCTCATCATCACTCGCCATCAGAGAAATGCAAATCAAAACCACAGTGAGATACCATCTCACACCAGTTAGAATGGCAATCATTAAAAAAGCAGGAAACAACAGGTGTTGGAGAGGATGTGGAGAAATAGGAACACTTTTACACTGTTGGTGGGATTGTAAACTAGTTCAACCATTATGGAAAACAGTATGGCAATTCCTCAAGGATCTAGAACTAGATGTACCATATGACCCAGCCATCCCACTACTGGGTATATCCCCAAAGGATTATAAATTATACTACTACAAAGACACATGCACACGTATGTTTATTGCAGCACTATTCACAATAGCAAAGACTTGGAATCAACCCAAATGTCCATCTGTGACAGACTGGATTAAAAAAATGTGGCACATATACACCATGGAATACTATGCAGCCGTAAAAATGGATGAGTTTGCGTCCTTTGTAGGGACATGGATGCAGCTGGAGACCATCATTCTTGCAAACTGTCACAAGAAGAAAAAACCAAACACCGCATGTTCTCACTCATAGGTGGGAACTGAACAATGATATCACTTGGCCTCGGGAAGGGGAACATCACACACTGGGGCCTATCATGGGAAGGGGGGAGGGGGGAGGGATTGCACTGGGGAGTTATACATGATATAAATGATGAATTGATGGGTGCTGACGAGTTGATGGGTGCAGCACACCAACATGGCACAAATATACATATGTAACAAACCTGCACGTTATGCACATGTACCCTAGAACTTAACGTATATTAAAAAAAAAAAAGAAGTGAAAAAATAAAAAGGTAAGAGCCACAAACCTGCTCAAGATAGGATACAAGCTCAGAAAATACCTCAAAAGACCTTACCTCTCATCTCTGGCTGATCTTTACACTCTGTGAAAGCAGGAAGTTAAGGCTGAGACAGAGTGTTAACTGGAATGCCTTAATCGTAAAGGAGTGGCCCAAGACAAAGACAGTGTGCAAAGAATCGAAAAATTTTGTTGTCTTTTTCAGTCCAACTGTTTAAGAAAAATCTGTCTAATTGCTAGCTGATCATCAACTAAAGAAACAGAAACATCAGAGAACATACACAACAAATAATAAGGTCTTTTAAAATTACCTAAAAATTAGGTTTAAAAGTAGGCAATAGACAAACAATTACAACTCACAGAAAGCAACAACAACTCCTGCTATGCGGGGCAGAGAATATGTTTTCAGAGCTACCACATTATCATTGCCAAAATGCTCATTTTAACAAAATAAATACGAAGCATGCAAAGGAACAAAAACTATGTCTCATTTTCTCAAGAAAGTAACAGAAATTGCTTCCAAGGAAACACAGACTATGGCACTTACTGCTCAAAACATATTCAGTTAACTGTCTTAAATATGCTCAAAGAGTTAAATGAAACCATGGAAAAAGAACTAAAGGAAGTCATGAGGAAAACATTCTAAGAAATAGAGAAAATCAATAAAGAAAAAATATATTTTTCAAGAAATTCTACAGCTGAAAACTAAAATAAGTCAAAAAAAAATTCACTAGAGGATTTCAACAGCATATTTGAGCAAGCAGAAAATAATTAGTGAACTGGAAGACAGGCAATTGAAATTATCCAGTGTGAGAAATAGAAAAAAAGAAGAAAAATGAGCAGAGTCTAAGAGAACTGTGGGAAACCATCAAGTGTACCAATATACAATGTGACAATAGGAGATCCAGAAATAGAGGAAAGAGAAAAAAGCAATGTAAGAATGTATTTAAAAATGGTTTAAAAATCCCAAATTTGTTAAAAGACATGATCTAAACATATAAGAAACTCAATGAATTACAAGTTATTTAAACAAACAGTTATACTCCAATACATAATCAAACTGACCAAAAAAAAAAAAATCTTGAAAGCAGCAAAAGATAAGTTACATGACACATACAAGAAATAGTCATCAACATTGGCAGCTATTTCCTCACCAGAAACTATGAATGCCCAAAAGAGTAGCGTGACATATTTAAAGTATTGAAAGAAAAAACTTTCAACCAAGAATTTAATATGCAGCAAAATTATCATTTAAAAAGAAGGAGAGTTGTGATGGCTGAATAGACACAGCCAGATGGAACACCTGCCACTAAGGGATCAGGACAACTGGCACACTCTTCCCCCCCCGCCACATATAAAATGGCCCTTCTCCTAAGAACTCTGATGAGTTTCTTTTATTATTATTGTTATTATTATTATTATTGTTATTATACTTTAAGATCTAGGGTACATGTGCACAATGTGCAGCTTTGTTACATATGTATACATGTGCCATGTTGGTGTGCTGCACCCAGTAACTTCTCATTTACATTAGGTATATCCCCTAATGCTATCCCTTACCCTACCACCCACCCAACAATAGGCCCCGAAGTGGGATGTTCCAATTCCTGTGTCCCAGAGTTCTCATTGTTCAATTCCCACACATGAGTGAGAACATGCGGTATTTTGTTTTCTGTTCTTGCGATAGTTTGCTGAGAATGATGGTTTCCAGCTGCATCCATGTCCCTACAAAGGACACGAACTCATCCTGTTTTATGGCTGCATAGTATTCCATGGTGTATATGTGCCACATTTTCTTAATCCAGTCTGTCACTGATGGATATTTGGGTTGATTCCAAGTCTTTACTATCGTGAATACTACTGCAATAAACATACGTGTGCATGTGTCTTTATAGCAGCATGATTTATAATCCTTTGGATATATACCCGGTAATGGGATGGCTGGGTCAAATGGTATTTCTAGTACCAGATCCTTGAGGAATCGCCACACTGTTTTCCACATTGGTTGAACTAGTTTACAGTCCCACCAAGAGTGTAAAAGTGTTCCTATTTATCCACATCCTCTCCAGCACCTGTTGCTTCCTGATTTTTTAATGATTGCCATTCTAACTGGTGTGAGATGGTATCTCATTGTGGTTTTGATTTGCATTTCTCCGATGGCCAGTAATGATGAGCGTTTTTTCATGAGTCTATTGGCTGTATGAATGTCTTATTTTGAGAAGTATCTGTTCATATGATTTGCCCACTTTTTGATGGGGTTGTTTGTTTTTTTTTTCCTGTAAATTTGTTTGAACCCTTTGTAGATTCTGGATATTAGCCCTTTGTCAGATGAGTACATTGCAAAAATTTTCTCCCATTCTGTAGGTTACGTGTTCACTCTGATGGTAGTTTCTTTTGCTGTGCACAAGCTCTTTAGTTTAATTAAATCCCATTGGTCAATTTTAGCTTTTATTGCCATTGGTTTTTGTGTTTTAGCCATGAAGTCCTTGTCTAGGTCTATGTCCTGAATGGTATTACCTAGGTTTTCTTCTAGGGTTTTTATGGTATTAGGTCTAACATTTAAGTCTCTAATCCATCTTGAATTAATCTTCGTATAAGGAGTAAGGAAAGGATCCAGTTTCAGCTTTCTACTTATGGCTAGCCAATTTTCCCAGCATCATTTATTAAATAGGGAATCCTTTCCCCATTTCTTGTTTCTCTCAGGTTTATCAAAGATCACATGGCTGTAGATGTGTGGTATTATTTCTGAGGACTCTGTTCTGTTCCATTGGTCTATAGCTCTGTTTTGGCACCAGTACCATGCTGTTTTGGTTACTGTAGCCTTGTAGTATAGTTTGAAATCAGGTAGCGTGACGCCTCCAGCTTTGTCCTTTTGACTTAGGATTGTCTTGGCAATGCAGGCTCTTTTTTGGTTCCATATGAACTTTAAAGCAGTTTTTTCCAATTCTGTGAAGAAACTCATTGGTAGCTTGATGGGGATGGCATTGAATCTATAAATAACCTTGGGCAGTATGGCCATTTTCACGATATTGATTCTTCCTATCCATGAGCATGGTATGTTCTTCCATTTGTTTGTGTCCTCTTTGATTTCACTGAGCAGTGGTTTGTAGTTCTCCTTGAAGAGGTCCTTTACATCCCTTGTAAGTTGGATTCCTAGGTATTTTATTCTCTTTGAAGCAATTGTGAATGGAAGTTCATTCATGATTTGGCTCTCTGTTTGTCTGTTACTGGTGTATAAGAATGCTTGTGATTTTTGCACATTAATTTTGTATCCTGAGACTTTGCTGAAGCTGCTTATCAGCTTAAGGAGATTTTGGGCTGAGACAATGAGGTTTTCGAAATATACAATCATGTCATCTGCAAAGAGGGACAATTTGACTTCTTCTTTTCCTAACTGGATACCCTTTATTTCTTTCTCTTGCCTGATTGCCCTAGCCAGAACTTCCAACACTATGTTGAATAGGAGTGGTGAGAGAGGGCATCCCTGTCTTGTGCCAGTTTTCAAAGGGAATGCTTCCAGTTTTTGCCCATTCAGTATGATATTGGCTGTGGGTTTGTCATAAATAGCTCTTATTATTTTGAGATACATTCCATCAATACCAAATTTTTTGAGAGTTTTTAGCATGAAGGGCTGTTGAATTTTGTCAAAGGCCTTTTCTGCATCTATTGAGATAATCATGTGGTTTTTGTCTTTCGTTCTGTTCATATGGTGGATTACGTTTATTGATTTGCGAATGTTGAACCAGCCTTGCATCCCAGGGATGAAGCCCACTTGATCATGGTTGATAAGCTGTTTGATGGGCTGCTGGATTCGGTTTGTCAGTATTTTATTGAGAATTTTTGCATCGATGTTCATCAGGGATATTGGTCTAAAATTCTCTTTTTTTGTTGTGTCTCTGCCAGGCTATGGTATCAGGATGATGTTGGTCTCATAAAATGATTTACGGAGGATTCCCTCTTTTTCTATTGATTGGAATAGTTTCAGAAGGAACGGTAACAGCTGCTCCTTGTACCTCTGGTAGAATTCGACAGTGAATCTTTCTGGTCATGGACTTTTGTTGGTTGGTAGGCTGTTAATTATTGCCTCAATTTCAGAGCCTGCTATTGGTCTGTTCAGGGATTTATCTTCTTCCTAGTTTAGTCTTGGGAGAGTGTAGGTGTCCAGGAAATTATCCATGTATTCTAGGTTTTCTCGTTTATTTGCGTAGAAGTGTTTATAGTATTCTCCGATGATAGTTTGTATTTCTGTGGGGTTGGTGGTGATATCCCCTTTATCATTTTTATTGCGTCTATTTGATTCTTCTCTCTTTTCTTCTTTATTAGTCTTGCTAGCAGTCTATCAATTTTGTTGATCTTTACAAAAAATCAGCTCCTGGATTCATTGATTTTTTTGGAGGGTTTTTTGTGTCTCTCTCTCCTTCAGTTCTGCTCTGATCTTAGTTACTTCTTGCCTTCTGCTAGCTTTTGAATGTGTTTGCTCTTGCTTCTCTAGTTCTTTTAATTGTGATGTTAGGGTGTCAATTTTAGATTTTTCCTGCTTTCTCTTGTGGGCATTTAGTGCTATAAATTTCCCTCTACACACTGCTTTAAATGTGTGCCAGAGATTCTGGTATGTTGTATCTTTGTTCTCATTGGTTTCAAAGAACTTCTTTATTTCTGCCTTCATTTCATTATGTACCCAGTAGTCATTCAGGAGCAGGTTGTTTAGTTTCCATGTAGAGTGGTTTTGATTGAGTTTCTTAGTCCTGAGTTCTAGTTTGATTGTACTGTGGTCCGAGAGACAGTTTATTATAATTTCTGTTCTTTTCCATTTGCTGAGGAGTGCTTTACTTCCAATTATGTGGTTAATTTTGGAAAAAGGGCAATGTGGTGGTGAGAAGAATGCATATTCTGTTGATTTGGGGTGGAGAGTTCTGTTGATGTCTATTAGATCTTCTTGGTGTAGAGTTAAGTTCAATTCCTGGATATCCTTGTTAACCTTCTCTCTCGTTGATCTGTCTAATGTTGACAGTGGAGAGTTAAAGTCTTCTGTTATTATTGTATGGGAGTCTAAGTCCCCTTGTAAGTCTCTAGGGACTTACTTTATGGATCTGGACCCAGCCTCCCCTTCATTCAAGGGATTCTGGATCTGCAAACTGGCTCAAGTAGAAATAGATTGAGGGGCCGTGATTTTCTATCTTTATAATTCAAATTAGTCTTTTGTCCATTTGACCTAGAAGTCTGCTGCTTATATAAATTAAGTAGAAATGCAGTAGGCTTCCTATCAATTTCACTTCTAGGGACACCGTGGTTAATTAGCCAATGCCAGAGTGCTACAGGAGTCAGACTATTCTGATTGCCACTTTGTCTCTGCTTTCTATTACAGTACCTACAGCTACTTTACATTTGGTGATTGAGTGCTGCCAGTTGGCTCCTGGCACCTCAGGATCCAATTATTCCCGTTGTATTTAAATTTTGTAGTTGACTGTGTTTCCCACGTTAGATCTGACATTCAGAGAAGAGTAATTAAAGGGCCCTTCAAAGATGCAACTGTTGCTCTCACAAATCTATTTCACAAGGCATTGGACAAGGGTATATCTTCTGGACTCTCCCAGCTAGGAGGAGTATGTCTAAAGTGAATAGTCCACTCCACCATCCCAATCTCCCTAAGCCTTTGGATCCCCTCCCTTACATTAAACCAATGGAGATCAGGCATTGTGGGCCATCTTTTAATCCGTATTTCAGCTAACCAAGCAAATCAACTATTTTTTAACTCCACAAGCTGCAACATTAAAGGCAGAGTCTCTACTTAGTGGGACCAAATCAATAAATTCAGCCTGATTCAACTCTATATTTATTCCACCATTATCCCACACCCTTAGTATCTATTCACATGCTTGTTCTTTAGATTTCTGTTTATATAAATTAGAGAACTCAAACAGTTCTTTTCAAGTGTAGTGCACCTCCTCATGGGTCACATTCCCAACCTCACCTCTAGGGACCTACAAGGACTTCAGTCTAGTTATAAGTCTAGAATCAAACAGGGGTGTTGGGGGTGGGTCCTGGAGAGAATCAACATTATTTTGCCTGGCAGCTGCCTCAGGAGAGGCCATCACTGTTGCCTCAGGCAGCAATGGATTTATCTCCTCAGATAAAGGTGGAAAGGCTGATGGCAGCATGGGTTAGGGAGGAGATGTTGCCATTACTGGGGATGGGTAAGCTCTTCCTTTTGGCAAAGAAGTTTCTTCAGAGTTTAGAAACTCAGTGTCTCCATCTTCATCACGGTCCTCCCACATGTCCCCATTCCAAGTTACAGGGTCCCATTCTTTTCCAATCAATGCCCTCACTTTAACAGTAGACATGTGGCGAAGCTGTGCATGCACCTTTCAGTGCAGGTCAGCCACTCACATGATGAGAGCTTGTGTCTGTTTTTCCACAATTTCAGCTCTGTTTCTTCAGGCGATAACTCTCACTCAGGGCAATCTTAGCAGATTTCAGGCGCAGGATCTGCTTCTGAAGCCAGGAGACAGAATCCCTGAGTTCATCATTTTCTTTCATCACTTTGTCCACTGGAGCAACCAATCAGCTTCATTATGTTCCTTGGTTCTCCACATATAGTCAAAGGTATTATGTATAGAGTCACTAAACTTTTTGCCTTTCCTGAGTGGTGAATCAGGAGTGTAAAATGCATACACACACACACACACACACACGTGTGTATATGTGTATATATATATACACACATATATATGTATATATGTGTATGTGTGTGTATATATACATATACATATATACATATACATATTTACACATATATGTAGTTTATAAAGATTTAGCTTACATGATCTCAAGGTGCCACAATAGGCTGTTTGCAAGCTTGAGGAGCTAGGAGAGCCAGTACAAGTCTCAAAACTGAAGAACCTGGAGTCTGATGTTTGAGGGCAGGAAACTTCCACCACAGGAGAAAGATAGCAGAGCCAGAGAAAAGCTCATGCTGATTGACATGTGGGCCACCCAGTCCTGGTCAGGAACTGACACAGGAACTGTTGAACTACAGAGCTGAGAGAAGAATCTTGGCAGACTTACTGCAAAGGAGATAATGTGCTAATTTATTTTGAGGAATCCTGGCCAGCCCACTTTGGTATAGTGCAGGCCATTACAGTTGGATTTGGCAGTGAATTATTCAATAGAAAACACATAGGTAGCAGGGATTAGAAAATGTCACTATCAGATCCTCCCTGTCCTTGTCAAGTTTGGCTGGGTGGCACGTTGAAGTCTGGTTACTTTAAGAAAATGAATAGCTGTAGGGCTGTGAGATATTTTTTGGGACCTGCAAATGGAGGTTAGGAGCTATTTCTTCTTTGCCTAGAGTGCACCTAGTGTGTTTAGGCTGAGCTTTCTTCCTTTATTTTTTTGCTTGATCTTAAACTCTGAGGCCTCAAGGTATGTTAGAGCTTGACTTTAGAGACCTCCTAGTCTAATTGCCTCTCCTTGCCTCTCTTTTCCTTCCATTTTCTTGGCTCACTCTCACTTCATTATTAAAGATGAGGAAAATAAACCACATAGAAGGAAAGAAAGTACTGTATATTTGATGATACATCCAGAGAGTGGAAGAATTGGGACTAGAAGTCATGTCACCAGACTCTTTGTGCCATATTATTTCTACTATAGTGCTGCCTCTAAAGTTTTCTCAACGGAATACCAAATGAAATGCTTGCTTATTTTTTCCTCCAGACATTTTCCTCTCATTTCATTTGTGCTTGTGACAAATCAGAAGCAAACCCACTGTGTGGGCTTTGGTCCATCTAGAGCAGAGGTGGAGAAACATTCATGTCAAGGGCTGTCGACATGGAAAAAATATGGACTGAACAAAAAATCAATAAAGTTCAGTATTAGTGAAAAAAACCTAGTTTTTACTACTAAGAGCAAAATAAAAACGTCTAAAGTGTACAACTTGTTCATTTTTCAAGCTAGAGAGCAGGAGCATAAAATTTTATTTAATAAACATGCCATGGTAGTGAAAACATAACATCTGCCTTTGCCAGGTCAAAGGGTATGTTATTACTTATCAATTTTTTGAAGAAGAATAATTTTTAAAGAGCCAATCTGGATTTTTGAAGAAGGGTAAATGTTTCTAGATTTTTTTTTAATTCTATTTTCAACCTGAGGACTAGAACTACATGTATTCTTGAAATCCTTTCTGTTGTTCATTATTCTTGATGAAAAGCCCTTATTTTATTCTCAGAAATGTGGGGGTGCAATTGAAAAGTGCTATTTCCTTTCACAAAGAAAGGGCCATATATTTCTATGGTACTATATCTTTTGTATTCTTTAAGAGAGCATTGCCAAAGACATTTATAGTTGTGTTATACTCTTATGCCTTGGGCATTTAGTATTAAGAGGCTATTGGAGTAGATGATATTTAGATAAGTTCTGGGCCATTTTAGTGAGTCTGAGGTTCCCAACTGTAGGAAAAATGAGACAAAATACTGTTTGTTGTTCTTTGAAGGTAGTTCTATTTGCAATCCCTGAAAAGCAATGTTTTGTAGCTGTTATTCTTACCTATCCTGACTTCTTCTTTGAATTACACTGGCAAGTGAAGGAGATTATGTAAATGTGGGGGAAAGAAGACTGAGGCTGGGAAGGATGTTGTAAGAAATACCTTTGTTCTTTGACAAGATGAATTGATGATAATAAAAGGGATTGTATTCCTATTCCTAGATCTCATCTTCCCTACCTCCTACCCCTAAAACACACACACACAGACACACACACACACACAGAGCAGGCTTCCTGAAAGGGCTTAAAACAACACCTTTTAGTCCAATAGTCCAAAGTCTTGTTAGCAAAGAAGAATCCTTTGAGTAGATAAACCTGTCTGGCTGTGCCTTTTTAATCATGCTTTGCTTCCAGGTAGAGATTCTTAGGCTCTACCTTTTCCTAGGGTGCCATTCCACAGACAAAGCTCTAGTTTTACTCTGTAGATATGCTGATCTGATGAATACCTTCTTCTGGAAGAAATGAGTCTGTTGCATAGTATGCCAATCAAAAGATGAAGAAAAGGGCTTGCATTTCTAAAGAACTCTCCTGTCATTGCAGTAGTAATATGTCCTGGGCTTTAGAAAGACACCAATTTTGTTGGAAGACTGACTCAGCTAGTAAGGAATATTCCTTATTAGCTGTGTGACTTTAAAAAAAAAAAAAAAAAACTTACCCTCTCTGAGATCATTTTACTTGTATATAGTATGAATATAATTGACAACATTACAAGGATTGTTACACTGGTATAGTCAATGCTCAGTAACTTGCAGTTTATGATTATTAATATTTCCATCTATGCATAAGAGGGCATGAATGACCAATGATTATCACAATCTACTTTCTTGTCTTTCAAAACTGGTTCATAGGCACATGAATTTGTAAAAATCTCTAACTGACTTTACTACCTATTCCTCTTGAAGCTTTTCTAGTGATTTGGCCTTAATTGAGGAGTTTAGCAGATGTGCTTACCTTTTCTCTGAAATGCCAGTCAAGCTCCCAGATCTTTATTGAGTACACACTATGTACCTAACCTGTTCATAGTTTCCATGTCATTTGGAAAATTCAGAGATATCAAATAGTGAAAATATGTTATCAAATGTCTGTCTAGTTCCTGTGTGCAGAAGGTAAGTAAACCTTTCCTTCGGAGGGTTGAGGAGTGGCTCTGTTAAAAGTGGAGGCTTTGGTCTGAGACAGTCTGGCTAGGGAGTCTGAGCAGATGATGTCACTTAGGTCAATTATTTCCAAACATTGCTGTCTGTCAAAATCTGAGGGACTTTCCAAACATAGTGAAACAGAATCTCTGAGAGTAAGGCTTGGAATCTGTATTATTAACAAGCCCACTAGATAATTCTTATGCAGCCAACATAGAGACTAGAGTTTGTGAGAGCAGAGTTTCATGGTTAAGTCACAGAGTTGGAGGTGTAATTTCTTCATGAAAGCAAGACAGAGATCGGTGCATAGGAGGAACAGTATACTCCAAATGGAAAAGGCTTTGAGGTTAGTGGTGCGTGTGAGCAAAATACAATGATTCTGTATGAACGAAAATGTTGAGCCACTGATGTTGGATCCTGATGAGAACAGGGAAATCTGGGAGAGAATGAATCACATTTCTTAGCTACAAAGGGAAGATTGTTTAATTGTTTGCCAAAGCCTTGCCTTTATCTTCACCTCCTTAAACTGAAGAGCTTCATGGAGCTTGGTCACTTCTTTTTTAGTTGATTAAAACCTCCTCTATCTAAGTTGATGATATAGTTTGAAAACTCTCTGTCCTTGATTCTTTAATGAGGAGGGCATATTCAGCTGCAAACCTAGGCTCTGGCCATGTTGATGGTTACTTGCTTTCACTGTAACTCTAAGGGTCTTGCTTTGTTTTTCTGTGTATTCTTTCCCTAAATTGGGTACATAATTCTGCTTGGTATAGGTGTGTGTCTTAGTCTTCAAGGGATACTATAACAAAATACCTTTGACTTGGTAATTTATAAACAACAGAAATTCATTGCTCACAGTTCAGGAGGCTAGGTGATCCAAGATCAAGGAGTCAGCAGATTCCGTTTGTTGAAGGCTTGCTCTCTGCACCAAAGATAGCACCTTTTTGGTGTGTCCTCACATGACAGAAGGAAGGGTCAAGGGAGTTTTCTCTAGCCTCTTTTATAAGAGCACTAATCCCATTTGTTGGGATGAAGTCCTCATGACTTACTTCCCCAAAGCTCCACTTGTTAACACTATCACCTTGAGCACTAGGTTTCAACATGTGAATTTTGGGAGACATCAACATTCAGACACTAGACGTGGGCTTAGGGGAGTATTCTTTCATCTAAAATATAGGGACTATGTACTTCTGCTTTGAGAGAATCTGAGGAATTGCTTTTAGGTACTCAATGACCTACTTGTCCATGAATGACCATTAGAAGTGTCTGGAACCAAAACTGCATGCTGCTAACAAAATAATACAACTCTGCATATTAGTGCTTGAGGAAATTTCCATTTCAGTGAGGCCTATAGCACTGTCCACAATCCCACTAATTAAGATGTCCAGTATTGGAATTTCTCAAACTTTGAATGCTATCCTGCAGAATACTGAGGGGTAGATACAGAGGGAATACTCCAATCAATACTCCAGTCAAGTGCATGCTTCAGCGGTAACTAGTGCTTAGACTCTCTAAATCATGATGTGTTGTTCTACTCTGGTGAACTAAGCTAGACTGTGTTTGAGCTTTACGCACGGTTTACCTGGGCTAGTGGTTCTCAAACTTGAGTATGCATCAGAATTATCTGAGGAGATTGCTAAAACACAGATTTCTGGGTGCCACCTCCAGAATTCTGATTCAGTAGGTCTGGCGGTGGCTGATGATTTTTAGCTCCAAAGTTCCCAGGTGACACTGATTATATTAGCTAGGGTAATCAACATTGAGAACCACTGGCCTAGGCTATAAAAAAGGTGGAGTGGTTTGCTCATTCTTCTCTTTTTCTCTGGGACATAGTATAAACTTCTTCCATATATTTAACTACTGTCTATACTGTGAGGCATGGACTGAAACACCAAATGAGGAGCCTTCTCCCTAAACAGCCTTCCCTAGGCCTCCTTTCTGTCTGGTCCTCCTAGGCTATTCAAAGGTGGTGGTGTTTTTGGGGCTTTTTCTAAGCAACTTTGTTCCAATTTTATTGTAAAAATCATATGAGAGGGAAGAAAGAGAAAGACTCCAACTTAATAGTATCCTAAGGAAGCCAGAACTTTGAATCTTCATGCTCCTACAATGGAAAGATACAATCCCTACTAACAAGGTCTCCTTGACCCACATCAGAGCTGTTTTTCTTCTGGAGAATGGAAAGAATGATGGTTGATTGTTTGGTTCTCAAATAAAGATTGGAAAGTGTGGTCAATAATCTGCTATGTTTTATTTATTCTCTGTTAATTCAAATGGCTTTCAGCTAGGTCTGTGATCAGCCAAGTTTGTTGCTATCCCATGGAGGGAAGCGATCAGCATTATCTCAGGAAAATTTTTCTTGTAGCTCATGAGATTACTTTCTATTCCTCCCTTATGCTTCATCAAGCCACTTGGGACCAATGGGATTTGTAAGACAGTCCTTGAGGGCATTTTACTAACATATTATTTAATGTTGGGCTTCAGAAGACACTGTATAAGAATATTCCTGAGGAGGTGGAGCAAGATGGCTGAATAGAAGCCTCCACCAATGAAATACCAAATTTGACAACTATCTAGACAAAAAAGCACATTTATAAGTACTAAAATTCAAGTGAGTGATCATAGTACCTGGTTTTAACTTCATATAATTGAAAGAGGAACTGAAAGGGGTGGAAAAGACATTCTTGAATTGCCAACACCACCCATCCCACATCCCCCAGGAGCAACCATGGGGCAGGAGAATGTGTGCACTTGGAGGAGGGAGAGTGTAGCAATTGTGGGATTTTCCATAGGAACTCAATGCTGCCAACACCAGGCAGAACTCAGCTGATGTTCATGGAGATAGCATTTAGACCAGCTCTAGCCAGAGGAAAAATGCTCATCCCACTGGTAGGAGCTTGAGTCAATCCCCCAGGAGCAATTATGTGGCAGGGGAGAGAATCTGTGCACTTGGGAGAGGGAGAGTGTAGTAATTGTGGAATTTTGCATAGGAACTCAGTGCTGCCAACACTGGGCATAACTCAGCTGATGCTCATGGAGGTAGCATTTAGACCAGCCCTAGTCAAAGGAAAATGCTCATCGCAGTGGTCAGAGCTTGAGTTTGAGCCAGCCTTGCCACCTTGGACTAAAGTACCCTGGGGTTCTAAATAAGCTTGAATGGCAGTGTAGGCCACAAGGACTGCAATTCCTGGCAAAGTCCTAGTGAGTGCTGTGTTCATCTTGGAGCTAGTTGACTTGGGGGACACATGACCTAGTGAGACACCAGCTGGGGTGGGTAAGGAAGTGCTTTCACCACTCCTTCCCCAACCCCAGGCAGCACAGCTTGGAACTCCAAAAGAGACTCCTTCCTTACACTTGAGGAAAGGAGAGAAAAGAGTGAAGAAGACTTTGTTTTGAAACTTGGATATCAACACAGCCACAGTGAAGGATAGAGCACCAGGCAGAGTTGTGAGGCCCTCATTCCAGGCCCTAGTTCCTGGATGACATTGCTAGACACACCCTGTGCCCGAAGAGAACTCACTGCCCTGAAGGAAAGGACCTGGTCCTAGAAGGATTAATCACCTGCTGACTAAAGAGCCCTTGAACCCTGAATAATCAGCAGTGATGACCAGGTAGCACATGCTCTGGGCCTTGGGTGAGATATAGTTTACCTGTGGGCTTGTGATAGATGGCCTTTATCTACTGAGGTACATTGCTTCTTTATCTATTTTGTTGAGTTTTCTTTTTATTTCTTTTTATTATGAAAGGATGTCTTATTTCATCATTTTTTTCTGCATTAACTGAGATGATTATGTGATTTTACCCTTTTTTGTTTGTTTGTTTGTTTATTTTTGAGATGGAATCTCACTCTGTTGCTGAGGTTGGAGTGCAGCTGTGTCATCTTGGCTTGCTGCAACCTCTGCCTCCTGGGCTCAAGAAATCCTCCCATCTCAGCCTCCTAAGTAGTTTAAACTACAGGTACATGCCACCATGCCTGGCTAATTTTTGTATTTTTAGTAGAGATGAGGTTTCACCATGTTGCTCGAGGTGGTCTTGAACTCCAGTACTTAAGCAATCCACCCACCTCAGCCTCCGAAAATGCTGATTTTACAGGTGTCAGCCACTGTGCCCAGCCTAATTTTTATCCTTGTTCTTTTTTTTTTATTATTATTATACTTTATGTTCTAGGGTACATGTGCACAAAGTGCAGGTTTATTACATATGTATACATGTGCCTTGTTGGTGTGCTGCACCCATTAACTTGTTATTTACATTAGGTATATCTCCAAATACTATCCATCCCCCCTTCTCCCACCCCACAATAGGCCCTGGTGTGTGATGTTCCCCTTCCTGTGTCCAAGTGATCCCATTGTTCAATTCCCACCTAAGAGTGAGAACATGCGGTGTTTCATTTTCTGTTCTTGCAATAGTTTGCTGAGAATGATGGTTTCCAGCTGCATCTATGTCCCTACAGAGGACAGGAACTCCTCCTTTTTTATGGTTTCATAGCATTCCATGGTGTATATGTACCATATTTTCTTTTTCTTTTTTCTTAACATTTAATAGGAAACATTTTCATCATGTCTAGATTTCACAAAAATGCCACTGCTTCTTTATTTTGCAGGAATAAGGAATGTAAGCACCATGCCCACTCCATACCAAGGGAGGACAGGCACTGAAGAGAGCTGCATATGTTCTATCATACATATTGCATGTCTCATCTGCTTTGTCACGTTTTCTCTGAAGCAGTAAAGAGTAATGAAAAAAACTTTGAATATAGGAATAATATTTGTGACAATGACAACATTCTGGACATCAACACTGTTAGAGTACTTACAATAAAGTCACATGGCCATGGGGAAATTTCACAGAATTACAATCACAGTAATTTGCCAAGGTGTACAACTAGTTTGATCCAGCTGTTCTTCTCACGAATAATTATCAAGCAGGAATATCCTAAAGCTAGCACAAGCTGTCATTTAGCCAAAATATTCAATATTTAACATCGAATTTAGAATTTCATAAATAAAAATAATTACTGTAAAAACAAAATAATATACAGTGTGTATATTTGCATGCTGAAATGCATCACAGCTACATGTTAAAATTCAGATTCCAAAACATCCTTATCAAATAAAATCATGTCTTGAAAGTTGAGGAGAAATATAAGAGATCTAAGCACAATTAAATCTCAGCCATTTTCAAGTACAGCTAGGTCTTCAGTACTTTAAGAACTGCCTCTCAGTGCAAAGTGGAAAATGAAAAACAGCTCCTGCATATTGTTTGTAGCTGGTTACAATTGTGTTAGAATTTTTATTAGAGTTTCTTTTAATGTTTGGAAACAAATACTACATAATGGTTAACAAGTTATGTTTTTAAATTAGTACAAGTACATCATTAAACATTTTAGCATTAATTTCTAGAGTGACTATCTCAGTTCACTAAAACATTTTTTTAAAAACCTTTACCTTAAAGTAAGAATGGGAGAAAAATTTTATTTATTGTAATGCATGCCAAGTTATTAAATCTGGTATATATACATACATATATGTATATATATAATTTCTAGCACCTCTAAAAATTATTTGACTAGAGCAAATGGAGATTTTTTTCCTCAGTTTCAAAAACCTATAAATGTATTATGGGTTTATAAGATGAGTACTTGAAGTTGTTTGAGCAATTCTAGTGTGTATTAATTTTCAAAATTTTTTAATATTTTTATTATTATACTTTAAGTTCTAGGGTACATATGCACAATGTGCAGGTTTGTTACATATGTATACATGTGACATGTTGGTGTGCTGCACCCATTAACTCATCATTTACGTTAGGTATATCTCCTAACGCTATCCTTCCCATCTGTCCCCTCCCCACAATAGGGCCCGGTGTGTTATGCTCCCCTTCCTGTGTCCAAGTGATCTCATTGTTCAATTCCCACCTATGAGTGAGAACACGCAGTATTTGGTTTTCTGCTTTTGTGACAGTTTGCTGAGAATGATGGCTTCCAGCGGCATCCATGTCCCTACAAATGACACAAACTCATCCTTTTATATGGCTGCATAGTAGTCCATGCTGTATATGTACCACATTTTCTTAATCCAGTCTTCATCCACTTCATCCACTGATGGACATTTAGGTTGATTCCAAGTCTTTGCTATTGTGAATAGTGCCGCAATAAACATACGTGTGCATGCGTCTTATAGCAGCATGATTTATAATCCTTTGGGTGTATACCCAGTAATGGGATGGCTAGGTGAAATGGTATTTCTAGTTCTAGATCCTTGAGGAATCACCACACTGTCTTCCACAATGGTTGAACTAGTTTACAGTCCCACCAACAGTGTAAAAGTGTTCCTATTTCTCCACATCCTCTCCAGCACCTGTTGTTTCCTGATTTTTTAATGATTGCCATTCTAACTGGTGTGTTATGGTATCTCATTGTGGTTTTGATTTGCATTTCTCTGATGGCCAGTGATGATGAGCATTTTTTCATGTGTCTGTTGGCTGTATGAATGTCTTCTTTTGAGAAGTGTCTGTTCATATCCTTTGCCCACCTTTTGATGGGGCTGTTTGTTTTTTTCTTGTAAATTTGATTGCGTTCTTTATAGGTTCTGGATATTAGCCCTTTTTCAGATGAGTAGATTGCAAAAGTGTTCTCCCATTCTGTAGGTTGCCTGTTCACTACGATGGCATTTTCTTTTGCTGTGCAGAAGCTCTTTAGTTTCGTTAGACCCCATTTGTCAATTTTGGCATTTTTTGCCGTTGCTTTTGGTATTTTAGACATGAAGTGCTTGTCCATGCCTATGTCCTGAATGGTATTTCCTAAGTTTTCTTCTAGGGTTTTTATAGTTTTCGGTCTAACCTTTTAGTCTCTAATCCATCTTGAATTAATTTTCGTATAAGGAGTAAAGAAAGGATCCAGTTTCAGCTTTCTACTTATGGCTAGTCAATTTTCCCAGCACCATTTATTAAATAGGGAATCTTTCCCCATTTCTTGTTTCTCTCAGGTTAGTCAAAGATCAGATGGCTGTAGATGTGTGGTCTTATTTCTGAGGGCTCTGTTCTGTTCCATTGGTCTATATCTCTGTTTTTGTACCAGTACCATGCTGTTTTGGTTACTGTAGCTTTGTAGTATAGTTTGAAGTCAGATAGCATGATGCCTCCAGCTTTGTTCTTTTGACTTAGGATTGTCTTGGCAATGTGGGATCTTTTTTGGTTCCGTATAAACTTCAAAGCAGTTTTTTTCCAATTCTGTGAAGAAAGTCATTGGCAGCTTAATGGGAATGGCATTGAATCTATAAATAACCTTGGGCAGTATGGCCATTTTCACAATATTGATTCTTCCTATCCATGAGCATGGTATATTCTTCCATTTGTTTGTGTCGTCTTTTATTTCACTGAGCAGTGGTTTGTAGTTCTCCTTGAAGAGGTCCTTGACATCCCTTGTAAGTTGGATTCCTAGGTATTTTATTCTCTGTGAAGGTATTGTGAATGGGAGTTCATTCATGATTTGGCTGTTTGTTTGGTACTGGTGTATAAGAATGCTTGTGATTTTTGCACATTAATTTTGTATCCTGAGACTTTGCTGAAGTTGCTTATCAGCTTAAGGAGATTTTTGGGCTGAGACGATGGGGTTTTCTAAGTATACAATCATGTCATCTGCAAACAGGGACAATTTAACTTCTTCTTTTCCTAACTGAATACCTTTTATTTCTTTCTCTTGCCTGATTGCCCCAGCCAGAACTTCCAACACTATGTTGAATAGGAGTGGTGAGAGAGGGCATCCCTGTCTCGTGTCAGTTTTCAAAGGAAATGCTTCGAGTTTTTGCCCATTCAGTATGATATTGGCTGTGGATTTGTCATAAATAACCTTTATTATTTTGAGATACGTTCCATCAATACCGAATTTATGGAGAGTTTTTAGCATGAAGGGCTGTTGACTTTTGTTGAAAGCCTTTTCTACGTCTATTGAGATAATCATGTGACTTTTGTCTTTGGTTCTGTTTATATGCTGGATTACGTTTTTTGATTTGCATATGTCGAACCAGCGTTGCATCCCAGGGATGAATCCCACTTGATCATGGTGGATAAGCTTTTTGATGTGATGTTGGATTCGGCTTTCCAGTATTTTATTGAGGATTTTTGCATCAATGTTCATCAGGTATATTGGTCTAAAATTCTCTTTTTTTGTTGTATCTCTGTCAGGCTTTGTTATCAGGATGTTGTTGGCCTCGTAAAATGAGTTGGGGAGGATTCCCTCTTTTTCTATTGACTGGAATATTTTCAGAAGCAATGGTACCAACTCCTCCTTGTACCTCTGGTAGAATTTGGCTGAAAATCTGTCTGGTCCTGGACATTTTGTTGTTGTTGTTGGTAGGCTATTTATTATTGCCTCAATTTCAGAGCCTAGTATTGGTTTATTCAGGGATTCAACTTCTTCCTGGTTTAGTCTTGGGAGAGTGTAAGTGTCCAGGAAATTATCCATTTCTTCTAGATTCTCTAGTTTATTTGCGTAGAGGTGTTTATAGTATTCTCTGATGGTAGTTTGTATTTCTGTGGGGTCGGTGGTGATATCCCCTTTATCATTTTTATTGCGTCTATTTGATTCTTCTCTCTTTTCTTCTTTATTTGTCTTGCTAGCGGTCTATCAATTTTGTCGATCTTTTCCAAAAACCAACTCCTGGATTCATTGATTTTTTGGAGGGTTTTTTGTGTCTCTATCTCCTTCAGTTCTTCTCTGATGTTAGTTATTTCTTGCCTTCTGCTGGTTTTTGAATTTGTTTACTCTTGCTTCTCTAGTTCTTTTATTTGTGATGTTAGAGTGTAAATTTTAAATCTTTCCAGCTTTCTCTTGTGGGCATTTAATGCTGTAAATTTCCCTCTACACACTGCTTTAAATGTGTCCCAGAGATTCTGGTATGTTGTATCTTTGTTCTCATTGGTTTCAAAGAACATCTTTATTTCTGCCTTCATTTTGTTATGTACCCAGTAGTCATTCAGGAGCAGGTTGTTCAGTTTCCATGTAGTTGAGTGGTTTTGATTGAGTTTCTTAGTCCTGAGTTCCAGTTTGATTGCACTGTGGTCTGAGAGACAGTTTGTTATAATTTCTATTCTTTTACATTTGCTGAGTAGTGCCTTACTTCTAACTATGTGGTCAATTTTGGAATAAGTGCGATGTGGTGCTGAGAAGAATGTATATTCTGTTGATTTGGGGTGGAGAGTTCTGTAGATATCTATTAGGTCCACTTGGTGCAGAGTTGAGTTCAATTCCTGGATATCCTTGTTAACTTTCTGTCTCGTTGATCTGTCTAATGTTGACAGTGGGGTGTTAATGTCTCCCATTATTATTGTATAGGAGTGTAAGTCTCCTTGTAAGTCTCTAAGGACTTGCTTTGTCAATCTGGGTGTTCCTGTATTGAGTGCATATATATTTAGGATAGTTAGGTCTTCCTGATGAATGGATCCCTTTACCATTATGTAATGGCCTTCTTTGTCTCTTTTGATCTTTGATGGTTTAAAGTCTGTTTTATCAGAGACTAGGATTGCAACCCCTACTTTTTTTGTTTTCCATTTTCTTGGTAGATCTTCCTCCATCCCTTTATTTTGAGCCTATGTGTGTCTCTGCATGTGAGATGGGTCTCCTGAATACAGTAAACTGATGGCTCTTGACTCTTTATGCAATTTCCCTGTCTGTGTCTTTTAACTGGACTATTGAGTCCATTCACATTTAAGGTTAGCATTGTTATGTGTGAACTTGATCCTGTCATTACGATATTAGCTGGTTATTTTGGTCGCTAGTTGATGCAGTTTCTTCCTGGCATCGATGGACTTTACATTTTGACATGTTTTTACAATGGCTGGTACCGGTTGTTCCTTTCCATGTTTAGTGCTTTCTTCAGGAGCTCTTGTAGGGCAGGCGTGGTGGTGACAAAATCTCTAAGCATTTGCTTGTCTGTAAAGGATTTTATTTCTCCTTCAATTATGAAACTTAGTTTGGTTGGATATGAAATTCTGGGTTGAAAATTCTTTTCTTTAAGAATGTTGAATATTGGCCCCCACTCTCTTCTGGCTTGGAGAGTTTCTGCTGAGAGATCTGCTGTTTGCCTGATGGGCTTCCCTTTGTGGGTAACCCGACCTTTCTCTCTGGCTGCCCTTAACATTTTCCCCTTCATTTCAACTTTGGTGTTTGTGATAATTATGCATCTTTGAGTTGCTCTTCTCGAGGAGTATCTTTGTGGCTTTCTCTGTGTTTCCTGAATTTGGATGTTGGCCTGCCTTACTAGGTTGGGGAAGTTCTCCTGAATGATATCCTGTAGAGTGTTTTCCAACTTGGTTCCATTTTCCCCGCCACTTTCAGGCACACGAATCAGACGTAGATTTGGTCTTTTCATGTAATCCCATACTTCTTGAAGGCTTTATTCATTTCTTTTTATTCTTTTTTCTCCACACTTCTCTTCTCACTTCATTTCATTCATTTGATATTCAATCGCTGATAGTCTTTCTTCCAGTTGAAGAAAGTGTCAGCAGCCCAGGCTGCAGAGGATAGAGTATTGCTGAACAGCAAGTGTTGCTGTCTGACTCTTGCTCTGGAAGCTTCATCTCAGGGTGTACCGAGAGGTGTGAGGTGTGATGTGTCAGTCTACACCTAGCGGGGGATGTCTCCCAGTTAGGCTACTCAGGGGTCAGGGACCCACTTGAGCAGGCATTCTGTCCATTCTCAGATCTCAACCTCCATGCTGGGAGAACCACTGCTCTCTTGAAAGTTGTCAGACAGAGACTTTTACATCTGCAGATGTTTCTGCTGCTTTTTGTTTAGCTATGCCCTGTCCCCTGAGGTGGAGTCTACAGAGGCAGGCCGGCCTCCTTGAGCTGTGGTGGGCTCCACCAAATTCGAGCTTTCCAGTGGCTTTGTTTATGTACTTAAGCTTCAGCAATGGCAGGCGCCCCTCCCCCAGCCTCGCTGCTGCCTTGCAGTTAAATCTCTGACTGCTGTGCTAGCAGTGAGGGAGGCTCTGTGGGCATGGGACCCTCCATTCCAGATGTAGGATATAATCCTCTGGTGTCCCATTTGCTAAGACCCTTGGTAAAGCACATTTTTAGGGTAGGAGTTACCCGATTTCCCAGGTGTTCTGTGTCTTTATTTCCCTTGGCTAGGAAAAGGAATTCCCTTCCCTCTTTTGCTTCCCAGGTAAGGCGATGCCTCACCCTGCTTCAGCTCTCCCTGGTCGGGCTGCACCCGCGGACCAGGATCAACTGTCCAACATGCCCCAGTCAGATGAACCTGGTACCTCAGTTGAATATGCAGAAATCACCCGTCTTCTGTGTCGCTCACCTTGGGAGCTGGAGGCTGGAGCTGTTTCTGTTGGGCCATCTTGGGCGCCCCCAATCCCCCACTTTCCATACCACATTTTCTTAATCCTGTCTGTCATTGATGGACATTTCGGTTGATTCCAAGTCTTTGCTATTGTGAACAGTGTTGCAATAAACAGACGTGTGCATGTGTCTTTATAGCAGCATGATTTATAATCCTTTGGGTGTATACCCAGTAATGTGATGGCTGGGTCAAATGGTATTTCTAGTTCTAGATCCTTGAGGAATCGCTACACTGTTTTCCACAATGGTTAAACTAGTTTACAATCCCACCAACAGTTTAAAAGTGTTCCTATTTCTCCACATCTTCTCCAGCACCTGTTTTTCCTGACGTTTTAATGATCTTCACTCTAACTGGTGTGATATGGTATCCCATGTGGTCTTGATTTACATTTCTCTGATGGCCAGTGATGATGAGCATTTTTTCATGTGCTTGTTGGTTCCATAAATGTCTTCTTTTGAGAAGTGTCTGTTCATATCCTTTGCCCACTTTTTGATGTGGTTGTTCGTTTTTTTCTTGTAAATTTGTTTGGGTTCTTTGTAGGTTCTGGGTATTAGCCCTTTGTCAGATGAGTAGATTGCAAAAATTTTCTCCCATTCTCTAGGTTGCCTGTTCACTCTGATGGTAGTTTCTTTTGCTGCACAGAAGCTCTTTACTTTAATTAGATCCCATTTATCAATTTTGTCTTTTGTTGCCATTGCTTTTGGTGTTTTAGACATGAAGTCTTTGCTCATGCCTATGTCCTGAATCATATGGCTCAGGTTTTTTTCTAAGTTTTTTATGCTTTTAGGTATAACATTTAAGTCTCTAATCCATCTTGAATTAATTTTCGTATAAGGAGTAAGGAAAGGATCCATTTTCAGCTTTCATCTTATGGCTATCCAGTTTTCCCAGCACCATTTATTAAATAGGGAATCCTTTCCCCATTACTTGTTTTTGTCAGGTCTGTCAAATATCAGATGATTGTAGATGTGTGGTATTATTTCTGAGGACTCTGTTCTGTTCCTTTTGTCTATATCTCTGTTTTGGTACCAGTGCCATGTTGTTTTGGTTACTGTAGCCTTGTAGTATAGTTTGAAGTCAGGTAGCATGATGCCTCCAGCTTTGTTCTTTTGACTTAGGGTTGTCATGGCAATGCAGGCTCTTCTTTTGTTCCATGTGAACTTTAAAGTAGTTTTTTCCAATTCTGTGAAGAAAGTCATTGGTAGCTTAATGGAGATGGCATTGAATCTATAAATTACTTTGGGCAGTATGGCTATTTTCTTCCTATCCATGAGTGTGGAATGTTCTTCCATTTGTTTGTGTCCTGCTTTATTTCATTAGATAGTGGTTTGTGGTTCTCCTTGAAGAGGTCATCTGTTGGAAATGCAGAAATCACCCATCTTCTGTGTCACTCAGGCTGAGAGCTGGAGGCTGGACATGTTCCTATTTGGCTATCTTGGGCGTGCCTCTATCCTTATTCTTTTGATATGGTGTGCCACGTTTATAAATTTGAATCTGTCAAGTCATCTTGAATCCCAGGAACAAATCGTACTTGAGTATATTGCATAATCCTTTTAATATAGTGCTGAATGTCATTTGGTATTTTTTTAAGGACTTTTATATTTATCTTTGTCAGGGATATTGGCTTGCCAATTTTTCCGTATTGTTATTTTCTGTCTTTGGTATCTAGGTAATATTGGCCTTGTAAGATGAGTTTGGAGGTGTTTCCTCCTCTTCAATTTATTTGGAAGAGTTTGAGAAATTGGTATTAGTTATTCATTAAATGTTTGGGGAATTAACCATTGAAGTGATTTTTGCCTTGGGTTTACTTTATTGGGAGACTTTTGAGTACTGTTTTAAACTTCTTACTTGTCATTTGTTATTTCAGATTATTTACTTCTTCATGATTCAGTCTTGGTGAATTTTCTGTTTCTGGTAATTTATCCATTTCTTCTAGGTTCTTTGACATATTGGCATATAATTATTCGTACTAGTCTCTAATGTTTCTTTTTATTTTTGTGGTATTAATTGTCATATCTCCTCTTCATTTTTCTTTTTCTTTATTTGAGTCTTATCACTTCTTTTATTCTAGCTAGAGTTTGCTAATTTTATGTTGAGTCTTATCTCTTTTTTACTCTATCTAAAGTTTGCTAATTTTATGTTTTCCAAAAACCAACTCTTAGTTTATTGATCTTTTCTATTATTTCTTTAGTTATTATTTTAACTTATTTCTGCTCTGATCTTTGTTATTTTCTTCATTTTGTTATGTTTGGGTCTAGTTTGTTCCTTTTTTTAACTCCTTGTGGAGTAAGATATTTTTGAATTCTTTATTTTTCTTAATGTCAGCATGTATTTCTATAAACTTTCCTCTTATAACTGCTTATGGTACATCCCATAAGTTTTGGTTTGGTATGTTTCTATTTTTGTTTGTCTCAGGATATTTTTAAATTCTCCTTTTGACTTATTTGACTCATTGGTTATTCAGGAACACGTGGAATTTTTACATTTTTGTGATTTTTTTGCTTCTCATCAATTTTTAGTTTTATATGATTTTAGTCATAAAAGGTAATTGATATAATTTCAGTCTCCTTAGATTTGTTAAGACTTGTTTTGTGGCCTAACATATAATCAATCCTGAGAATGTTCTGTGTGTGCTGCAAAGAATATGTCTTCTATTGTTTTTGGATGGAATATTTTCTATATGTTGGCTGTATTTTCTCTACAGTGTTCAGTTTTACTGTTTCCTCATTGATTTCTTTCTTGAAGATCTGTTCATTGCTAAAAGTGAAGTATTGAAGCCTCCTACTATTATTGTACTGCAGTCCAGCTCCCCCTTCAGATCTATTAATGTTTGCTTAATATATTTCAGTGATCTGATGTTAGGTGCATATTTTTCTCTTCTGTTAATTTTTGTCTTAAGTCTATTTAGTCTGATGGAGGTATAACTATCTCTCCTCTCTTTTGATTACCATTTGCATAGCATATCCTTTTCCATCTCTTAAATTTCAGCCTGTTTGTATTCTTACA
Source organism: Rhinopithecus roxellana (assembly GCF_007565055.1). Classification (NCBI taxonomy): domain Eukaryota; kingdom Metazoa; phylum Chordata; class Mammalia; order Primates; family Cercopithecidae; genus Rhinopithecus; species Rhinopithecus roxellana. Next base: position 67,619,508 of record NC_044555.1, on the reverse strand, counting down.
AGTGAAGCAAGTCTCTTGTAGTCAGCATACAGTTGGGTCTTGCTTTTTGCTTTTAAATATCTTTCAAGTCACTATATATCTTTATATTGGAGAACTTAATTTATAGACATTTGAGGTGCTTATTGATAGGTAAAGACTTACTATTGCTATTTTGTTGTTTTATAGTTTTTCCCATCTCTTACTGTCTTCCTTTGCTATTTGATACCTTTTTTTGTGGTGCTATACATTGACTTATTTATCTTTTATGTATCCACTACAGGTATATGAATATTGGTTACCATGAGGTTTACATAAAATCTTATACCTGTAACAATCTATTTTAAGCTGATAACAACTAATTTTTTTTGCTTTTTGATGGCCTGCTTAGGATTTTAGCAGCTTAATTTTTATCACATACAAAAACTCAATACTTTTATGTCTCCCTTCACATTTTATGTTATTGATGCCATAAATAACATAACATATAACATCAGTAACAATGTTACATCAGGAGTTTACATTTTTCATATTATGCATCCACTGTCATGTTATTGTAAATATAATCATTTTTAATAATTTTGTCTTTTAACCTATGTACTAACATTGATAGTAATTTTCATACCACCACTAAGTATAGGGAATTCTGAATTTGAGTTTATACTTACTTTTACCAGTGTGTTTCATACTCTCATATGTTTTTATATAACTAGTTGCTGTTCTTTCAATTCAGCTTGAATAACTCTTTTTAGCGGTATTATGTAAGGCAGTTCTACTGGTGATGAACTCCCTCAGGTTTTGTTTGTCTGGGAAAGTCTTTATGTCTCCCTCATTTTGAAGGGCAGATTTAACAGGTTATGTATTCTTGGTTTCCAAGGTTTTTCTTTCAGCACTTTTAACATATTGTTCTACTCTCTCCTGGTCTGTAGTGTTTCTGCTGAGAAATTTTCTAATAGTCTTTTGGGGATTTTCTTGTATGTGACTAGTGTCTTTTCTCTTGCTCCTTTCAAAATGCTCCCTTTGAATGCATATGCACTGCTGCTTGGAATGTAAATTAGTCCAACCACTGTGGAAAACAGTTTGACAATTTCTAAAAGAAGTTACCATTTGACTCAGCAATCCCATTACTGGTTATGTACTCTAAGGAATATAAATCATTTTATCATAAAGACACATGCACACATATGTTCACTGAAGCACTATTAACAATAAGAAGGACACGGAATCAACCCAGATTCCCATCAATAGTAGACTTAATAAAGAAAATGTGAAACATTTACACCACAGAATATTATGCAACTATAAAATGAATGAAATAATGTCATTTGCAGCAACATGGATGCAGCTGGAGGTCATTATCCAAAGTGAATTAATGTAGGAATGAAAAACCAAATACTGCATGTTCTTACTTGTAAGAGTGAGACTTTGGGAGCATAACACTGAGTACACGTGAACACAAGAAAAGAAACAATAGACACCAGTACCTACTTAGGGATGGAGGGTGGAAGGAGGGTGAGGATCAAAAAACTGCCTATCAGGTACTATGCTCATTACCTGGATAATAGAATAATCTGTACACCAAACCCACATGACATGCAGTTTACCCATGCAACAATACCTGCACGTGTACCCCTTGAACCTAAGCTAAAACTTGGAAAGACAAAAACAAAGCAAAATCATGTGTTTCTTTTATTATAATTTGATAATAATGTGTCTCAACAAAGTCCTCTTTGGGTTGCACCTATTTGTACTCTTTCAGATTCATATAGTACCTTGATGTCTCTTCTCAGATTTGGGAAGTTTTTAGCCATTATTTCTTTAAATGAGCTTTTGCCTCTATCCCTATCTTTTCTGTCTATCACTCCTATAATTTAAAAATTAGTTCTCTTGATGATGCCCATCATTCCTGTAGACCTCCTTCTTTCTTTTTCATTCCTCTTCTTATTGCATAATTTCAAATGACCTATCTTTGAGTTTGCAGATTGCTTTTGTGGAAAGATTCTTTGTGCAGTTTGTTGAGGCTTGAAATCTGTGGGCTTCATCATAGAATAATCTAACTTGAGCTTTTCCTTAAGAAATACCCAATGTCAATACCTAAGATCTTTCTTTATGCATGAGTCAAATTCACCATATAATGCTCTCAAAATCTCCTGTCTTATGAAAAAAGTATCATTCTATTTTTCAAGTGGATTTTTGGAAGGAGATGAAGGTAAATGTATTTACTCCTTCATCTTTACCCAGAAGTGAAAAATGGCATATTTATAAGCATGATGACGGGCAGTGGTATTCTCTTTAGCACTGGTCACGTTCTGTAAGTATTAATACTTCCAGGAAAAACATAAACTTATTCTTTCGAAATGGTCAATGATAGTGTCTGGGAATGGGGTGAGGATGTTGTGTATACCTCAGCTGGTAATAGCTGAATGATAAGGCTTGGTTCTAGCATTACTAGAAAGAGAATACAACTGTGTTTCTAACCAGCAGAGGACTAATAGTAAAAGCAAAGAATGAATGAAGTCCAGTGGATTACTTTCTCTTTGGACCTTATGAACATTTTTAATGCTTGTACTTTGTGCACTCTTGTTCCCAAGACAAATAATTGGTCTGAATGGGAACATAATCTAGGTAGATAGGGATCCATTCAACAAATATTTATTGCATTCCTACTATGCATTTATTTTCCAAAGAAATAGTTATTGAATACTTACATATGTCTGATGCCATTCTAGGCCATGGAGATATAATAATAAATATATCAAAATTATGCCTTTATGGCACTTACTAAGTGCTAGACACTGTTCTAGTGGTAAGGAATACAATGTTGAACAAGATTTACACAGTCCTTATTCTTGCATAGCACAAATTCTAGTTTGTTATGGGAGCACACTGATAATAAACAAAGAAAAATGTTAATGATCAATGTTAAGGTTAAAGAAAACAAGGCAATATGATATAGAGTAACTGGGTGACATTAAGCTGAGATCCAAATGACAAGAAGAGCTCAGCTAAGTGAAATCTAGTGGAGGTACATTTACAGACAGAGGGAGCAACTAGAGGGAGTGTCACATGGAAGAAAGGCCGATGTGGCAGAAGCATAGTGATAAAGAGAGAGTGGCATGAGATGAAATGGGTAGGGACAGATCATATCGTGTCTATTTAATTGGATTAAAATGTTTAATGTTATTCTGAGAGTAGTATTAAGCTATTGGACATCTTTAAATAAAAACATTAAATGATCCAAGTTATATTTTAAAAGAATGCCTCTGACTGCTCTTGGAGAATAGTGGGGCAAGAATATATGCAGGGAGACATATGAGAAGGCTGTTATGGTAATCTAGGTAAGAGAAATAATCTTTGTAAAGTGTTAGCAGTGGATGTAGAGGGAAGTAGATGGATTTGGGATACGTCTTCAAGGATTAATTTATAGCAAAATCTTATAAATCAGATGTAACCTGTATGAAAAGTAAAGAATCAAGGATGACTCGTTTTTTGCCTTATTTCCTGAGATGGGTAAAACTTGAGGAGGGGCAAGTTTTGTGTGTTTGGTGGTGGGAACAAGAGTTCTGTGCTGGAAACATTGAGTTTGAGATGCTTATTCAAGGTGCAAGTGGTGAGGTCAATTAAGTAGTTGGATATACCAATCTGGATTTAGAAATTTAGTTAAAAGATACAACTCATCCTTATATAGATGGTCTGTATAAAGCCATAGGATTGGATAAGATTTTCTGGGAAGAGAATGTGAATAAAAAAGAGAAGTATCATGGGACCATACCTGAGGACATACCAACATTTAGACATGGAGCAAAGAAAGAGAAACTAGTAAAGAAAAATGAAAAGGAGATGCAAGTGAATTAGGAGAAGACCAGGTGGACATGGTGCCAAGAAGATGAGAACAAAATACTTTGGGAAAAAGAATAGAGATTAACCAGATAGAAGACAGAGAGGTTTCTACCCAGTAGTACTATGGACACCATTAGTAATTTTGACAAGAGTAATTTTAGTAGAATTTAGAAACATAAACCCAGTTGTAGTGGATTAAGTTTAGAAACAGAGGTAAGAAAGTAGGAGACAGTGACTTTAGACGATCCTTTGAAGAAGTTTTTCTGTCATCATGAGCAGAAAATTTGGGCATAACAGAAAGTGTGCTGGGTCATGAGAGGGTTCATTTTTTTTCTTGTTTGTGTGCTGGTGGGAATGAACAACTAGAGAGAAATAAATTGGTTATGCAGGAGAGAAAGCTCAGATTACAGTAAATCTCAAGCTAGAAAAAAACTTGAGGACTTCAGATAGACCATTAAAAAGTCCTTTGGGGTTTCCCTGCATTCAGCCCATGCCATGATTTCTTTCATTATTCTACTTCTTTTACCTAGGCACCTCTAATTTTCATAATAAAGAACACGGCAGTCCTGCTCTGTAATTTCTACCAGGCTTGAAGTATAATCACTGCTTTTTACTTGCTCAACCAGCTTTTTAGTACTACAAACTTTACAAAGTGGGTCCTTTTGGGGCTAACAGTGTTATCTGTGGACTTTTAAGAGGGTATCCTAAATCAGATACAGGCACTGTGAACATAGATTTATGACATATGGTCTCTGTAATGTTCTACATGTGCATTTAAGTCTTGTATATTTTGTGACCTAATAAAGAGATAGTCATTTAAATGATAATAATATTAGTTACTATTCATTGGGTGATGACCATGTGCCAAAAACTATGTTGAGTTATAGATGCTATATATATATATCCTTAGAACAAATTTAATACATTGGTACTTATATTAGTCCACTTTCACACTGCTATAAAGATACAAACTGATACTGGTAATTTATAAACAAGAGGCTTGACTCACAGTTCTGCATGGCTAGGAAGGCCTCAGAAATCTTACAATTAGGGCAGAAGACAAAGAGGAAGCAAGGCATCCTTACGTTGTGGCAGGAGAGAGAGAGAATGAAGGGAAAAGCGCCAATTTTACATCCTCAGATCCTGTGAAAACTCACTATCATAAGAACAGCATAGGGGAAATCATCCCCATGATCTAATCACATCCCAGCAGGTTCCTTTCTTGACACACGGGGATTACAATTCGAGATGAGCTTTGGGTGGGGACACAGAGCCAAACCATGTCATTCTGCCCCTAGCCACTCCCAAATCTCATGTCCTTTTCACATTTCAAAATCAATCATGCCTTCCTAACAGTCTCCGAAGTCTTAACAAATTCCAGCATTAACTCTAACGTTCAAGTTCAAAGTCTTATCTAAGTCAGGGCAGCTCTGTTTCTGTGGCTCTGCAGGGTATAACTCCTGCTATACCCTGTGGCTGCTTTCATGGGCTGGTGTTGAGTACCTGCAGCTTTTCCAGGCGCATGGTGAAAGCTGTCAGTGGATCTACTTTTCTGGCCCTCTTCTCACAGCTCCACCAGGCAATGACCTAGTAGGGACTCTTTGTGGGGGCTCCAACCCGACATTTCTCTTCCACACTACCCTAGCAGAGGTTCTTCATGAGGGTACTCCCCTTGCAGCAGACTTCTGGCTGGACATCTGGGTATTTCCATACATCCTCTGAAATCTAGGCAGAGGCCCCAAAAACTCAACTCTTGTCTTCTGTGCACCTGCAGACCCAACACCAAATGGCAGCTGACAAGGCTTGGGGCTTGCGTGCTCTGAAGCAATGGCCTGAGCTGTACCTCGGCCCCTTTTGACACAACTGTAGCTGGAGTGGCTGTGACTCAGGGCACTGAATCCTGAGGTTGTACAAAACCATTTTTCTCTCATATAATGTCAGTACTATTATTGTTTCCATTTTACAAATCAGAAAACTGGTGTATACCTCAGCTTAGTGTGCCACACCTTACACTGTGTAATAAAGGAACTTATCTGTTTGACTATGAAACTTAGGTACTTAATCACTGAAATATCTTCCTTTATTTATTCTAAGGGACTGACTAGCTCAGCACACTCATGGCAACTCAAATACTCAACTAAATTTGTAAAATGCAAATTTCATCAGGACTTTGTTATGGTTTTTGGTACAGACTATCTGCCCCTAGATTATTGTGATGGGCTCCCAACAAAGTCATACATATTAGAGCTTCATATGCTAGTAAGCCTAAGGACTTCAAAAATTTCTTTGGAGTCTCATAAGATTTTGGAAAAATCACCTTATACTTCTTCAATATGACTAAGAACATCCTTATGAAAGTGCTGTAGAAAACTGGTCTTTTAAGTTGTCTCCTGAA